>NC_139225.1:157009371-157200932 GCF_055691185.1 Crinia signifera | reverse complement strand
TTGGACGTCATTATTATAGAGAATATCTGTAAGTACTGTGTGTAAGCTAGTGAGATGGATATAGTCTACCCCTATATAGTATTGCTACTGTTTAATGCATTGTAGTTCAAAGTGTTCATTTGCTTTCAGTAAAAAAAAATCAGTAAACCTGCAATTACTTGTCAGCAATAACATATTGGATGAGTTAGTATTAAAGAAAAACATTTTATTAACATACATTGTCACATGAACATTGGGTAAAGAGTCATGTGGTTATATATCTACATGCTATAAATTGCAATGCTGAAGGAGGACTGGTGTGCTATATACTGTACAATCTGACAACGCTGCTAATACAGAGATAAATGGTCCAATATGTGAATATACAGCTTATCAAGGACTCAGACTCTCTCTCTGTCTCTGTCTCTCTCTCTCTCTGTCTCTCTCTCTCCATCTCTCTCTCTCTCTTACACACACACACACACACACACACACACACTGATGCATCTTGTTTTTGTAACAAAATTAATTTTCTGTTTTATTTAATTTTTCTTCTTCTTGAAATGATTCAATCTGTAGTTACTGGAGGTTGTTTAGCTATCAGATAACCCATCACGCATGAGTGCTTGAAAGAAATCAGCAGCCTTAGGTGAGATTTGGCTGTTCATGAT
Source organism: Crinia signifera (assembly GCF_055691185.1). Taxonomy (NCBI): domain Eukaryota; kingdom Metazoa; phylum Chordata; class Amphibia; order Anura; family Myobatrachidae; genus Crinia; species Crinia signifera. The sequence goes on along the minus strand of NC_139225.1, from coordinate 157,200,282 downwards.
CAGTCATTTCATACAGAGATTCCACTAAACCTCTGTAGTATTTTCTCCAGGAGAGAACAGGTAATTTCACACACTTCATTCTGTGCGACACTCCAAAACAGCCACCAATCAGCCATAGCTGCTGTGCGTCCTGGGAATGAAAGGGTTCCAGTGCTCTATCCCCCTGCAGTGATAGTCTGCTGTTCAGTGCACCCCTGCAATAGGACAAAGACCATTTTCCTTATCATTATAATTTCCAGAGCCCACACTACAGACAAAATACACCCTGTATGCAGCACCTGGGGCAGGTCTTCATTTGTTAAATATGTGGTTCGCCATGCTGGGAGTTGTAGTTCAGCAACAAGTGCGTAATTCTGGAAGCTGGCCATTTTTATTTCGCTATAAGTCACAGTTCCCCAGTGTCGTTAAACTGAGGATTCTCTTCATTCAAATCAGTATTGAATACAGTGTATTAAATAGTTAAATACATGTGCTCAATACAGTCTTCTATCTGAAGATAAAAAGACAATGCAGTATATATATATATATATATATATATATATATATATATACATACATACATACATGCATACACATAAAAATACACACACACAGATGTCTGTTTGTTTGTAGGTATGTATGTTCATGTCATAATCGTTAGTAGGAGAGAATTCCAATTCAGAAACAATTAAACTATAGAAAGTCAGATAGCAGTCCCTTATTATAATTAATTTACTGAAAATAATGGGTACAAATGTGCATAATTAGTAATAAAGATGGAAGTCACTTTTAAGTGTTAGACTATGGGAAAAATATAAATTATACACACACACGTATATATATATATATATATATATATATATATATATATAGTGTTTTTTTTTTCAAGTTGCATATAAAATCTATACATAGAGAGTTTCCTAGTCAACGACTAATCAGACTTCTGTTAGGGGATCATTATTGTGATCTCTGGCAAATACATGTATTACCAGTCCAAAGATCCTTTGCTGTCTTTCTCTCTTATTTTTTGTGTGTTTATTTCCATTCCTTTATTGTTCTGTTTATATTACCCGTTATATTATTTTTGTACTGCAGTGTTGTTATTCTGTGCAGATGCGTTGGGTATTCTCGCACTGGTGTTGGCTTTGCTATAGATGCAGTTGAGTTATTTATCTAGCCCTTATAAAACGTCCGTGCCTTTGCACCTTATTAATGTTGTCTTGCAGGATAGCTGAGTATTCGTACGGACACCAAAAGAAATCCAACAAGAAGAAAAAAATCAGCAAGAACGACATCCGCCTGGTACCCCGTGATGTGGAGGAGACGGATAAAATGAACGTGGTTAGCTGCTCCTCCCTTACTTCATCATTAAACTACTTTGACTACCACCAGCAGACCCTTCCGCTTGGGTGTAGGCGGACAGACAGCACCTTCCTAAATGTGGAGAACCAGAATACAAGAAACACAGGGTCCAACCATGTCTACCATCACACCTTCACCAATCAGAGTCCACCACAGCCTGACCTCATCATCAACGGGATGCCTCTACCGGAAGTGAGTACCAAGAACCATCTCCTTTTATTGTACCAGTCACATGGTGTCCATAGCATTATTAACACAACAGGTGAAATGCGTTGTGGGACGAGCATGGCCTTTAAAAGCTGAAAGTTGACCCCCGAACATTTAATTCTGGCATATCTGTCTACATCCTTTGTATTACCATCACCTTAGCTTAATAACTTGTGTGTTTGAGGTCAGACTCTAAAGTTGGCCTTTGTTGATGTGGCACGATAATTATTTTTGTCTACAACCCAATAAGGGAAGCCCATCCACATTGTTCTTTGGGTAAACCATTGCTGTGGCTCATATCACGTTTTCTTGCCAATCAGTGTTATCATTATTGCCATTGACTAATTAAAATGAAAGAGTATAGTATGTTTCTAGCTACTTGACGGAGGTCTGAGCCCCTCCCCCATTATGTTGGACAAGTTGATACATTTTTAGGAATGTTGAAGCATAATTGCTACATGTGGTTTCTTTTCTAAGTTGAAATTATTGTGTTTTTCACAATATGAACACAGAAAATATTATCACATCATTATTTGGGGATATGTATTAAAAAAGATAATTATAAGTTTTTTTTATTAAAATGTTATCAACATGAAAATAAGGTTTGTTCTAAGTGAATTTGAAATCATGTTCCTGCCTGACACACAAGGCCAAGAATGGCATATTTTATTATTTATATATGTTTATATTGTTACGTTGGGTAGGTTGAGTGTCATTATTGGGTGTCATTTAGACTCGTACCAAATATATGTTTATTTGACCAAATTCCATACACTTTCTGAATCCAAAGTAATATTTGACATAAGCCAACATTTTGATCACCTATTGGGCTTGTATGAATGTAGAGGACACTGTTGCATTGAAAATGTTTCTCCGAAAATACACTGTGGTAGTTTGGTTGGAGGGTTAATTTGCACTCATAGGAAGAAATACAGCTGGGCATAGCTATAATGGGTATAATGTTCTTGTTCCATGGCTGGTGCGGTTACAGATTAAAGATCACACTTTCAAAGCATGTCCCAATTACTTCCAGAAGCCAGGTAGCGCGTATGATGTGTGACTTTATCTCTTATCGCCATCGAGATCTCTTTCACACACATAAAGTAATATCACTAAAGAGTTTTCTTGTACAAAGAAAGATGACAGCAGCTTAGAGATTGCATTTCTTACCACCCAACAAACGTGCTGCGATTTACCTGCCTGGCGCAGGAACGCAGCAGTTAAACAGGCAAATATTATCTATTGTTCCTCTGATGTATGTCTCCTGTGTCAACCTGGAAAAAAGAGGATTGAGTGTAAGCCTGAGGCCAAGTGAAAGAGCTTATACAGCTCAATCAGCAGCTTAATAGGCATTGGTGTGATAGAGACACACTAGATGGGACCGTGGGTTGTGTTTTGTATATGTGGAATAATGAAATTCTATAACAGGTAGCAATTTAGCTTTAGATATTAGGAAAAGAGGCGTGGCATCATACCATTGTGGGCGTGGCCCAATCATGATGGGGTATAACAATACAGGTATGCCTGTGGAGCGCAGGCCCACCCTTTATCCAATGTCCTGGATGAAAGATGTTGACGAAAGATATTGACCACAGACGAAAGATCTAACTACAGTTTCTAGGCCCTTTTTTGAAAGATATCCAAATTGAGCTGCATGCACAGTTGACAAACAACCTTGATAAACAACTGGCGGGTATACGCATCATCATTGGTCGTTCGTCGCAAACGCACTGAAAGATATTTTAGCCAATTTCATTCAGGATGGCCGAATTTAACGAAAATGGTCAAAAAAGTTGGTCAAAAAAAATGTACAGTGTGTATGCACCTTTAGAATTATCAGAGACCGATTTTTTTTCCCCTAACCAATCAATTCATTAGGAACGATTGACTGTCCTTATCCCCCCCTGGATCCGCCAAAGTAGTGATGTCACTTAAGCTTGATAGACTTTTGATAGAAATGTATGAAACCTACTAAAAGGGACTGGTGGAGATGTGGCCCATGTCAAACAATCAGCTAGCAATTATATGAAGCAGTCTATAAAATGTTAGCTATGATCTGATTGGTTGCTGGGCTCATGATTCACATGAATAGGCTCTATTAATAATTTACCTGATCCCCATCTAGTTAGCCAGGAGTCTGTAGCCAGCCGAGCTGTCTGTGGCAGTTGGTCATTCCGGAGAGACGGACAGAAATATTCTCTCGACAATATCAAATTTTTATCTGGTGCCTTAAAAAGCAAAAAAAAAAGAAAACATTTTTCTTCCTTTACTAAAACACCGGAAAAAATGCTGAAAATTAAGATTTTCATTTAAATTTGGACATTTCTTTAAGTTATATCACATATGAGATATTATGCTTGTGTATTACAGGATAATGTTACTTATATTTTGCGTTGCTTTTGATATACTGTACTAACCAATAAATGCCGAAGTGCGGTACTCCTGGTGCAACACAATGCTCTATAAAAGGAGTTTTTGGGTGCTAGAGAAATAGGCCGGTCATTGGTACTAAAGGTGACTTTATTAATGCTTATAGAAATGAAAAGGGGTGTAATGTTGCCCATAGCAACCAAACAGATACTGTCTATCATTTTCCAGGATGCATTAGAGACATGAAAGACAGAATCTGATTGGCTACTGTGAACAACATCACCTCTTTTCATTATGATAGGAACAAAGATGCAAAAGGCCTTGTAAATATGTATTACCCGTGGGTTGGTCTGGGAACAGTGGTGCTAACTTCCTTCCAGGATCTCTGTGTTGGGGATCATGCAGTAGAATGTTTTTGCAGTGCCCAATAGCAAAAGTCATGAAGATATACTACATTATTCAGTATATATAGCTAAGCAGGTCAATGTTCTCATTGGAACTGATAGTGAAGTAGAGGCTGAGATTGAGTCACTCTGACATCCCAGGCCCCGCCCCTATGTATTGCTCAGCCAATCAGCGCTATGCATTGTCTCTAAAGCAAGTTTGCAAAACTGCCAGTCACTCTTTGTCTGCTCTGTGAGAGAAGCGACTTAATCCTAACATAGGAACCTGCTACAGAGGGGTAAATGAAACCATGCTGGTCCCATTAAGGGGGATATCTTTTTCCCCCATGTCAAACAGTCAAACATGGCTTTATTTGCTCTTCGAAGATTTACCAGTGCAAGGATACGTTCATATTTAAGCCCGATACGTTATGTAACCTATTTGAATATTGATACACAAGTATTTCAGACAGATTTGTTCCTATTAGGCCAATGCATTTGCTAAATATAGTTCATTTAATTGTTGAAATTGGTCACATAGGGACTTATTTTGAAGTTTAAATCTCATTATTGGCTTGTTACTGAATTAGAAGAACAGCCGAATAGGCAGAAGAGACGGGATAATCTGATGTGTACAAATAATTATCTCTGGGCTTAACATTTCAATCAAAGATATTAGACAGAAACGTGAAGTTTTTCTTTGAGAGACAAATTGTTTTAAATGACACAAATACACTGCAGAAAATATATTTCATTCAGTGGGAATTTTAATATGAGTATAATCTACGTGTTCAGGGAGGCGTGTCTTCCCAGCGCATAAAGGTATCAGCCAATCAGAGAGCCTAGTTTGTACTAATATGATTATAGCTGATATCTGATTGGATGATTGAATGATTGAGTGGATGAGTGGTTGTTTGGTTGGTTTGTCTTAGTTTAGGATTTATACATCAAGGACTAAATTTACTTAGTCAGGAGTTCTACTGAAGTTAGGATGTAGCCCATCGCAACCAACCAGATTCTCTCTATTATCTTCTAGAAGGTGCTAAATAAATAAGTAGTAGAATCTAATTGGTTGCTATGGGCAACACTCCGTCGTCAAAAGAACTCCCCTCTAAGTAAATTTACCCCCAAATATCTATTAAACCAATTCTCAGTTTTAACAACATGTCGGAAATCCTCGATTCGCAGATGAAGATCCAAAAATGATTACAATTGGGAGTTTTTACCATGTTGAATTTTGCAGATTATCTAACAATCAGAGATCAGGAATCAGCTAATCGATGGGATGGTGAATTAGGAGATCCGGTCAATTAATGCATTGGCCCCCATTAGATTTCAGACTCAATAGCCAATGGCAGAGATTTAGTTTTTGCACCACCTTCCTGAACTTGGACGTCTGGCAATGTATAGAACTTTATTGTGTGAATTTTCTCTTGGAATCTGCTGACATGTTACAGGCTGTGTTTGAAAAATGACAGTTAAGGTGCATACACTCTGTATTATATGTAGTTATCGATATGCCCATTAAAGATATAATTAACAATATATCATACCTATTATCTAGTGTGTACACACTGTACCATCACCAATGCTTGCTCCCACAGTGCTCCCGCAGTTTATTAATGATGTCCTCCGCCTTATGACTATATGACTTCATGTTCCACGGGGACCGAGTGGCGTCACGGAACGATATCGTTCACGATATCGTCCAGTGGATATGCATATAATCATTCATCCAGGAGTTTAAGGGAAATCATTCGTACAATGGCAGAACTTGTGTTTGGTGAGCAAAAATATAATTTGGGCTCCACTCCTCCCCAAGCCAAGTTCACAATATGCAACAAGGCAGTGGGTGACAGGGAGAAGCAGAGGGTGACAGTGAGAGGCAGGGGGAGGTAGATGGTGACAGGGAGAGGCAGACTGTGACAGGGAAAAAGAGTGGGTGACAGGGAGAGGCAGGGAAAGGCAGTGGGTGACAGGGAGAGGCAGAGGATGACAGTGAAAGGCAGGGGGAGGTAGAGGGTGACAGGGAAAACCGTGGGTGAAAGGGAGAGGCAGTGGGATGTAGTGGGTGACAGGGAGAGGCAGAGGGTGACGGTGAGAGGCAGTGGGAGGCAGAGTGTAACAGGGAAAACATTGGGTGTCAGGAAGAGGCAGGGAAAGGCAGTGGGTGACAGGGAGAGGCAGAGGATGACAGTGAAAGGCATGGGGAGGTAGAGTGTGACAGGGAAAAATAGTGGGTCACAGTGAGAGACAGGGGAAGGCAGAGGGTGACAGGGAGAGGCAGGGAGAAGCAGGGTGTGACAGGGAAAAACAGTGGGTGACAGGGGCCCTGGTGCACTCCACCAGCTGCATCTATAGTAGTTCTGCCTCTGGTTCGTAGACGATATTGTACAGTGTGTACTTAGGTTTAGGAGCTACTTGGCTGGTGCTTTATCTCTCTCCATTTTATCACTTTTCAAGGCTCAGTACATCTGACCTAACTGCATCATTTTCTTCCTTATTTTCCCTTCTGATGCCCATGCAATAGTCAGCTTCTTCCAGCTTTAATGCCTCATTCTGTTTATTGCTAAGGACGGGACCGGTAAACACAACTGCAAATGAATTGCAGGAGCGTATAAGCCAGTGCGAGCGCTTCAGATAGATTTTCCCCCGTAATGCAGTTTCTGGACTCATTATTTTTAGTTACAGGAGAAATCAGAGCAGCCTGTACATTATGTAATCGCATATGCTTATCGCAGGAGTGCGCTGAGTCTGTTTTCAAGTATAATGCTGTAAGGGAACTCTCTAAAATGACCACCTGTCTATCAAGGAGCGCCAGGCTTGTTTTGATATGTAGCTGGTCTTTAATGAGAGAAGCTTTTAGTTTAACAGTTGTGAATCTTGAAAAATTGCTCCCCGGGGAGAGACGTTCTCCTGAAGAGATGAGCTGCAGGAGACTGGGCTTCTCTTCTACCTCTCTCTCTTTTTACCTCTCTTATTTACAAAGCGGATTTTTTTTACTAAAGGAAGAGTGACAGATAGCGAAAGAATCCGGGATAAAGGAATGTTTTTCACTCTAAAGTGCTATAGTAAACAGACATTAATATTTGATGTGTTCCTAAAACATTTAATTGCCTATAGGGCAACAAAAAAAAGACATTTTTCTTCAAATGCGGCGGTTTTAAATTGGGATATGTATCAATAAATGTCTAGATGAGGAAAGAAAGAGAATTTTTTTTTATTAAAAATACATTTTTAAAATAGAAATGGTGCACAGCAAGTCAGTGGTTCAGGATTGCTTTACTGAGAATCCCGTTGTTAGAGGCCAATGAAATGCATTGGGTGAGTGTTGGGCCCTAAGGCCGACTAGGGGCCCCTTAGGGACTAAAGTCCCATCAACTTTGTTTGCTGAAGCACCGTAACCTGCTGTTGGCATAAAATACACAACATGCCCTGGTCGAGTAATTATTAGATCAATGATCAATATATTATATTGTGCTACACTATGGGATGGCCATCAACCCAACAACTGTTGATGGTTTACCACCAGTGGTCGATGGTTTTGCCATTGATGCTGGAGATCCAGTGGTTCTTCACCATCAATGGCAGATAAGCAGGAGTGATTTTTTTTTTTGTTCCTTCTATGCACGGAAAAGGAGAAAAGCTCCACCCAGGCATACCACTAAACCACTCCCCCGTCACTGATTGGCACATCGTCTCCCATTACTTTCTACAGGAATGTCCATTGATAGAAGCACACCAATGATGGTTCCTCGTTATCAATTTCATGCGATCAATGTTAACCAGGGATAACATTAGAGATTGTTGCACCATTGATTGTTGCCAGCATCATCGATGGTAAATACTGATGATTAGCACACAATGAATAACCCTATTAAACATTGTAATGCACCCACATTGAGGATCCATAGATTATACTATGGACCCTTGTATAATTATGGACTCTATAATGTATAATTCAGTGATCGTCCTGAAATAGCGACACCAGAACAACCGGAACAAAAACACAGATGTGTCCTCAGGTATAGCACATACAGCAAATTAATTCATAGTAGAATGAAAGTAATGAAATGAAGTTACAGATAAGTTGCATAACTCTGAGACATTGGAGGCAATGGCCACCGGGCTCAGAGAGGCCTGCTGACCTAGAACAGATCTCTCTCCAATTTCACAGAGATTTGCTACAGTCACTGCTGACTCACAAACCCCCTTTGCAGTCCCCTTCAGCTGAAGAGTTTAATAACAATAATTAGTCTATAATAAAGTGTTAATTGTAGTGAGCTGCAGATTTGCTGTTGTGTCTTAAAGAACGGAGAGCAGAAGTTGTTTTAAAGAAATGCACTAATTATTATAATGACATTTGATTTGTTGGGGGGTTATCAAAGCTTGGAGAGAGATACAATTGTGAGATGTAATGTACCAACCAATCCACTCCTGCATGTACACAACCTGTACAATAGAAGCTGATTGGATGGAAGTTTATCTCTCATAATTGTATCTCTCTCCAAGCCTTTAGGGCTCTTTTTGTTATCATTTGCACCTAGAGCCTGAAAATCAACATTCCTTATCATGACACTTAGATGCAATAAGGAATCTTGATTCTCCCAGCTGTGCCATTGGTGACTTCTTGGGGTATCAGCACCAGGGCTAGATGGGTGCTAAAAAGTATATTTCTATCTCCGATGAGTGTTGCTTCCATCTAAAAAAAAATATTTCGGCATGTTTGCTCTAATTTAATTTCGCTTAAAATCTGCTCCAAGGGAGGGAACTTCCTGCTGTAAGATATCTTTGTCTTTCCCTCCTCTTCCCCCCCATGTGACGCGTGTTTAGAATCTCGTACTGAGCGCACAAGGGGAACGTGCAAGAGAAACTGGCTGTTGACATCACAGGGCACCGCAATCCTTTACACAAACCTTATTGCTTGAAATTGATTTTGTCTTCCGGGGCTGTGTGATTTACTTACACTAGATAATGCTACAGAGAAATCCGCATTTAGATGCATCCTATTTCCAATGTTTATTTATCTCCCCCCTAACATCTGGCTGCTTATCCTACCCACGTTCTCCTTTAGATTGAGGAAGATCTGAGAAAAAACAAAAGCCAGTGAGAATCTGTTAAGGATTTTTTTTTTTTTAACATGCTCGAAGTATTTTCACTTACTGTGTGAAGTCTTCATATTTCATCAGTGGAAAGTCATTATACGAGAATGTTGCTGAGCAACGCTGTAGAATTACTATTTCTAGGAGATAAATAGCACATTTTAAATGCTTCTGGTTTCAATTTTAATTTAACAGAACGTGCACCTATTTATATTGCACAGTTTCATTTTTATGCACAAGAAGAGTCATTCAAGGGTTGGACTGTATCCCCTTTAAATGGTGTAACTCCACGACAAAACAATTTATGCAGCAGCGTGACGAGAGTGAGAGAGAGAGGTCAGTGGTGAAAGATTGTCTATCGCCACTTGTTTTAGTGGTAGACCATCAGTTTGGTGAGACCATCCACATATTGTTAAGAAAACAGCTGGCAGATGAGGGATATTCAGCGTTCTAGTAGCAGAGGCGTCACTAGGGGGCTCAGAGGGTGTATAACACATCCAGGTGTCACCCTTCCAAAATGCAGTTTCCTTTTAAGTGACAGGGAACTGTACTGTGACATTATAGTGCATCAGGGGTAGCACAGAATCTCCAGGAATGCTGAGCACATTCGCCAGATTGATGCGATTGGGGGCTACCAGAATGGCATACTCCCTTCTCATGAGACCACGCCCCCTTTTCAGGTGAACTCTCCTATCACCCGAGTACAGGGGTTACTGTACGCAATTGGTATCAACAACTGTGGTGGCGGCACTGACAAGAGGTACTGGCTGCTAGAGTAAAGGTTGAGGCCTATACGCACTACGCGATGCTGGCAGTGGCCGATATAGTTAATATCGGCCGAGGGTCGCCGATATTGAGTGTTCGCGTTGAACGATATCAGTAAATTTGTGACTTCAGTGGGACCCGCTAAACATACAGGTCGTTGGCTATATAAATTGACCAGCATGTTCAGCAGACGGGAGGGGTCCTTAAGGACGCGTGGGATAACACATCGTTAATAATATTGAGTGCGCATACACTAGACGATACTGTGACATATATCGCTGAGAAGGCCTTTTCTGAACGATATATTTCACGATATACTCCAGTGCGTATGAGGCTTTAAACTTTGTCAATTTGAATGCGCATCTGCGTACTTGAACCGGCTTCGCGCATTGGAACTTTTGTTATTAAAAAGTTAAGAAATGTTTTTGTTTAGAATTAGAAAAAAATGTGTCTTTAGTTTATTCATTGGTTTTTTAAATGCTGTGTTTAAATGATGAAAGCATTTCCGATGGTCCGACCATGCTGTCACTATAGTAGGATTGCGGCAGTATACGTATAGCTGGAAATGCTTTTTAGGGGTTCCTTGTCAAGGGGATTCGGAAAAACGCAGTAAATAGGTTATGTTTGTGGGGGGTCACCGCCATCGAGTATCAACAGAAAAGCCTTTACTTGATAATGAGATGTATCAAACACATGTTTGAGTCAGAAAGGGGCTTATCCGCGGTATATAAATAAGCCCCTTAAGCTGCTATTGCGCACAGTACGGAATGAACATGATTTGCAGTCTCCGGCCCAATAAAGAGCTCCTGTAACTACTACATATTTCAGCCAATGTAATCAGAATCTGCAGTGGGGCGCTTGGTGCCTCATGCCTCCTACAGATAGGGTAGCAGTAGCTCTAAGTATTATCTCTAGGGGCTTGTAGATCATCCCTCACTGTTGCACTAGCAGCATATGCATTGTGTTGTTTACAAGTCAAATCCGGCCTCATGAAAAGTACAGGTTACCCGCTTGGCTCTGCGTTATGGCCGATTTGCATGTGTGATCACATAGACAATCCCAGCCGGTAATCCCGGCCTCAGCCACACCAGGAGTACGGTGATCTTTCCATACTCGGAGGACTCTTTGCATAGACGCTAGACATGCAGCTGCCAAGTTATTGTCTGCATTTTAGCCAAATAAAAAAATTAAATTATATAAACGATCAATCCAAGCTCATGGCATTAACCGGGTGTGTGGTATATTAGGTTGACATGTCAGTCAATCAGCCCCCAACTGTCAGTTTTCAAACACAGCTGATTGTCTGGTGTGTTATCGCCTTCCACTTTATCACCACTTTATCACTTTACAAGGTGTAATACATCTACCCCACTGTGTCCTTTTTATAAACAGTCTAATGTCCCCATACACTGGGCTGATATGTCCTAAGGACGAGTCGGACCAGATTGCCTTTAAGAGCCCCCCGGCAGATCCCCGGGAGGCTCACTTACAATTTGGCACTTGATGTGCCATTTTTGCATGCAATAAATCACATGCAATTTATTGCTTGTAAAAAACTCCCGGGAGTCGCAGCGTTGCCCGGGAGCGGGCAGCGTGTTCGGAGCGGCAGCGGCTGGTAGCTTGTAGCGGCATTTGGCAGGCAGTGGGGCAGGAAGCGGCTACTGAATTTAAAAAAATATTTTGAAAAGACTGGCCGACCGGTTATTGGCTGAGAGAATTCTCTCAGCCAATCAGCAGCCGTCCAGTCTTTTCAAAATATTTTTTTTTAAAATTCACCAGCCGCTTCCCGCCCCACCGGCCGGCAAATGTCGCTACCAGCTCCCTGCCGCCTCTCTGACTCTGCTGCCTGGACCTCACTGCTGCACATAGGTGTGTGCCAGCGGTGCTTCACCACTGGCACAAATCTACGGATCGGATTTGACACATCGCAGGTGCTAAAAAGAACCCGCGATGTGCCACCGATGGGTCTGAATTCAAGACATCTAATGTCCCACCGGTGCGACCACAGGGTCTGGGTCTGATGTGCATGAAACCACAGGTCGGACCCGACGGCATGTCACATACAGCCGATTTGGCCCAATTTCACGTCCGATCCATCGGAATCGACTGAAATCAGACAAAATCGGCCCAGTGTATGGGCAACTATAGACGTTAAAGAAAAGTTACTATACAGTATACAAATGGTGATGGTAGTATGGTGTCGTAATTGCCTGATATACTCCTCATACTCTATACGCCATAAGGTGCGAGATGCCCACCATATACCATCTAGCGTACCGTCTTCTTCCTTAAAGTGTAGAAAATACAGATGTGATGAAACACCGCTCACAGCGCACCAGAGACGCTGGGCTGCAACTTTAACTGCGCAGGAATTAGTTTTATATATATATATATATATATATATATATATATATATATATATGTACGACATTTCAGATTGAGCACCTCATAAATCAATGTGAGTGTAAGACGCAGTCACTTCATTGTAGCGCTGAATATACAGATCCAGAATCATTTGCGCATAATGCACGCCGCATTATCAGTGGCATCTAGTAATGTAGTTTTGTCACTTGCAGTTGACCGATTTCTGTGAATGAGGCGCTAAGTGTGGCCGAATCACCCAGGACCTGGAGCACTGAGAGAGACTGAAGCCGCAATGTATGACGACACATGTGAATAAGTAACTTAGTATACATTTGTGTGGGAACGTAGTTACGAGAAACCGCCGCCAATGATTAAACAAAATGTGGCAAAGTCTGTCCTGTTGTTGCGTTTGTGGTATAAATTCACAAGCTGAAAACATAGACCATGTGTATCAGCTGCAGAGAAGCAGGTCAACCGTTGGTTGGTCCCCAGCTGTTGTAGAACTTCAATGACTTGCCAACCACAAATTGTGCAAAGCATGCTGGGAGCAGACGTGCCGCTTTCACCGTAGTGCTGCCTGATACATAATCGGATCTAAAATATCGTATTCATACTTTATTATTATGTATTTACAACAAACACAGCTGACAGATAAATACCCTCTAGATTTAGAACCTAGATCTTACTGACTGGACAGTTTTTGAAAAACATGGAGTCAACATATAAAGTTGAAGCTTAGAACTCAGGCCATTGAGAACTGCACCTGCCCGGGCAACAATTAGGGTGAGAATGGCCCATCGTGCAGCTATTGTAGGGCACGTGGATTCAGCTGAGTACATAATCCGGGCCGCAATTCAAAGGGCCATTGACATGGAAATTGAAAAGCATTAGAAGTCGTCACTTGTTCATTTTATCACCAGTTAGCGGCCACCTTGCCGGATTCCAGCCACCAAGCAGCAGAGACAATGGCGAGGATGCTAACGTCCTATGGAACCATCCCGTTGCTAATAATGGGGCTCCGCTGTTTAAACACAGGAAGAAAGATATTACTTTTAGGTAGGAAAGGGAATCTGGTTGGCTGGAGGCCTTTGGCAGGACGAGTTCCCATCAGTCTCCCATCTGCGGGTTCTAGCATGTTAATAGTCTTTCAATAATGGGCAAAGCCCCAACCAACTTCTCCTGCACAAACTTGTACGACTATGGAGTACATTTACTGAGGCTTCTAAAAATAAAGGGAGTTGATGTTGCCCTTAGAAACCAATCAATCAGATGCTGTCTATCATTTCTCTATTGCAACCTAGAAAATGATACACAGTATCCGACTGGTTGCTATGGGCAACATCACCATTTTGGTTGCTAGGGGCAAATTTACACCTAAGACTATTGATTACTAAAATAGTTATATTTATTGAAATCCAATAGATTATGCAGTAAAGGATCACACTGGATTAGGGCACTTTTTGCAAACATTTGTGATTTTCATTTGATTTAATTTTTTGTGTTGTTTTTTTGACCAGTTATTTTTGAAATTTACTGTAGTTTTTATGGTTTGTTTTGTGAAATAACTTCATGCTGGATTGGGCATTTTGCTGGAAATATATAACTATATACAGTATGCGTACGACATCCGATCCAATCCGATGCGTGGTCACGTGCGAATCGGAGCCGAGTCGGAGGTTGGATGGTCAAGTGGTACGTGCAGCCATCAGAGGCACCCGATACTAGGTCCGCTGGCACACATCTATCTACACAGTGGGGAATCGCCTCCCCGCTCTGCATCCCCGGTGGGTTGCTGGCAGCAGAATCTCAGCCAATCAGCGGCCGCGCATTCTTTTAAATGCTTATTTATTTTTTCATTCTCCTGCCCCCCTGGGAATACATACAGATAAATCACATGCAATTTATCGCATGTAAAAATGACAAGTGCCAAATCGGAAATGAGCCCTCCCGGGGAGCTCAAGAGGAATTGGGTACGACTCGTCCTTAGGACAAGTTGGACTAATGTATGGGGCCTTTAGTCTGCTTCTCAGTTGCAATAAATATTTTGCATACAAATGTATTTGCTCCTTTTAAGTGCTTTTTTTGTTGTAAAACAATTAAACATATGAAACGCTTGAACTTCACAGAGTCGTGTTCTTTTATAAAATCTTTTTTGCTGTTCTCTGATTTGATTACTGAATCCCCCCCCCCCCCCCATCCTCTTTGCTTTCTCAGTTGTGACAGAATAAATTAATGATCCATTGAATTGAGTCCATCTCTCGCTGTTCCCTGTTTGTGAGCACTGTACACTGCTCGGTGATTCATGGTCTCATTTGTTTTGCTGAGAAAGCCTTTGATGAATTGATTAGTCTTCCAAATGGACAGTTTGATAATGTGTTATATCAGTACTTATTAAATAGCGTTTTAACACACTGAATCCCTAATGAACATATTCTAAAAATGACTTCACTACATCAAGATTCATCATGTGACCTTTTGATATGTTTAAGGCCAGCATTATGATAATAAGTAGTCTTCGAGAATAGTTATTCTATTTGAAGGTCAACATATTGTAATTATCAAGCTTTCCGATGTGATTGCTCCGAGCATTGTGCTTAAAACTGTACATGTTCCTCTGGTTTGATAAGAGACGTTTACGTTGCTTCCTACCAAATATAAACTCAATATCTCAAGATATCTTCTGGTATCCCCAGAACATTGGACGGAACCAACTCAGATGTCCTGTGACTTACTGACTAGCACACAAATGCCTCCTATAGGATAATATTTTAGAAACGTTCCAAAATATGTTAGAAATGCAGTTTTAATGCAGCTGAGTCCTCCGCTATAGGAGAGGGTGCAAATGTCTCACTCATGCGAATGCTAATTATCAAATTGTGCTAGTCACAGTCATTACCAGTCCCTCAGCCTTGAAAGCAGTGTACTGTTGTGTATTCGCAGTCCTTCCTGATTTTGGGGGCATTAAATTGTATCATAGTCCTTTTTAATTTGAAAAGTCATGAATCTGCGCCTCAACATAGGGACGGCCCATGACCATCGATGATTCAAAATCTTCACTAGCCTATGACCAATGTTGCATACTTTGTTCCAGCGATGGGGAGAACCAGGTTTCTCACAATTGATGATACATTAGTAACAATTATTTTTTATTCCCAAAAGGTGCCGGGAAACTGGGCTTAGCTCCACCCGTGATTCTCACATGAAGCTCCGCCTGCATGGTCTCATTGGCCCATAGCCTAATGCATTGTAAAGCAGGGGTGTCTATTGGTGGGTGAAACCATCAACGGTTTCCATGTGGGTGGATTCACACCATCAAAGATGCCTGTCAATAGTATCATCGATGGTATTCCCTACGACCATGATGGATCCCAAAACCAGAAACTTGGAGCAAAAACAAGGGCTGGAGCAATTGTAAGAGAGACTCCCCTCCCTCTGAGGATAGTTGAGATAGACTGTAGCCCCCCCCCTTGAACAAAACCAATAGCAGTTGCCAAGCAGAGCAACCAACAGTTATGACCCAACAACCCTCGTACAGCTCCACTGTCTTGGCATTGGTCGCTATAATGGAGTATGCAGTTCAGCAGGCAAGTAGCGTCCCATTCTCCAAGGCATATAAGGCCTAGACGGGACACCATAGCCAGAACCCAATGAAAGGGTTTATTTATTACTTTTCAAGGGGGTAGCAAAATATTACTGTCCTCCATTTACAAAATAGCATCCATCTATTTAGATAACTACTGTATGTGTGTGTATTTGAGCACTAGGTTGTGGCACACTCATACACGCGTACAACTCAATTGCAGCAGCAGAAATTACCCCGCATCGGGACTAATGGCAGTTATAAGGCAGTCTGGTATAATGGCTTGATGGGGTAATCATTGTCACCCTTGCAGTCACCTACCTAGAAACAACCGAGTTTTATGTTTGTGCAACTCATGAATGACATCGCTGTTTCCTCAAAGGCTGAATAATGACTTTTACTACCGTACTATAACTGTGCAGCGGTGGCTGGGGAGGAGAACCTATCGGGTCTGCTAACTTGTAACCTCCAGCAGATTCTATCGATTGATAAACCTGGTAACGCGTTCATGTGCCAGATATTTGTGTTTTGTTTTGTTACCGGGAGGCCGTAATAAATAAGCCCTCTGGGGCGGATATATATCGGAGATCTGTACAAGCTGCTGAATGGAGATATTTGGTGATAATAATAATATTAAGAAGAAGAAGAAGAAGAAGAAGAAGAAGAAGAAGAAGAAGAAGAAGAAGAAGAAGAAGAAGAAGAAGAAGAAGAAAAATCTTTATTTTTTTCTAAAAAGAAGAAAAAAAAGTCAGAATATTTCTCTCTTAAACTGGATACACACTATAAGATTATCTTTCCAATC
Organism: Crinia signifera; assembly: GCF_055691185.1. Lineage (NCBI taxonomy): Eukaryota > Metazoa > Chordata > Amphibia > Anura > Myobatrachidae > Crinia > Crinia signifera. Next base: position 157,183,368 of record NC_139225.1, on the reverse strand, counting down.
TGGCTGGTTGGATTGAAAATCTGGTTAATATCTGGGAACAAATTATAATCTCCCAAAAACTGAACAATGAACATACACATTCATTTGCATAAATTGGTTGAATCAAAAAGGTTTTAACTAATTTTTCTGAATGATAATTTTTGTCTGTTTTCCATGTTTGGGAACAAACAATTAATTGTCATTTGCTCCCAGAAATGTCCAGATTTTCAGAGTGAGGTTATTACGGAGAGGGGCGGTGACAGGTCGGCAGGGTCCCAGTGAAATGGAGGGGGTGTGGCCACTGGGTGGTGGCGGGGGCCTCCAGGAGTAGGGATTGGCCCAAGGCACTGAGCAGCTGTGCTGCGACAGCCAGTCATCTCTCTCCCCACTGCCCGGCACCCTGCAACGGGGGAGGGAGGAGCTGGACGCATCAACTGGCAGCATCCTTACAGTCGGGAAATTGTATGTATCCCACAGAAGCCATCAAAGTATACAGAATATTAGCTTAGTGTTTGAAAAATGACAGTTGCTGATTGGTCCACACTTTATCTCTCTCTCCACTCTTTCCAAGCTTTGATACATCTCCCCCTGTGAGTTTTTGGCACTCTTATTGCAGTCATTGTGGGTTACTGTCTGGTTACTTTTCGCGCTTTCCATTTCCACATCTACAGCGATGTCTGAGAGTCTCGAAGCAATGCACAGATTTGAATCTATTGAAATATCTAAGTCAACAAACATCCGCCGTACCGTCTGCGGTGTTGATGACATCACAGACTGACAATATACTTTAAATATAGTCAAATAATAATTTACTTCCTTTTTGACTATGATGCAAATCAGAGAGAGAGAGAATCACTGCCAGGGAAGAAATCCTAGTCATGCACACAAGTATATTACAGTGTATATGTCTCAGTAAATATTAGATGTATACAGTATGTACTCAAGTATATACAGGGCCGGACTGGGACCAGAAATCAGCCCTGGCATTTTGAGCCCACAGGCTCACCTGTAGTAGGCGGGACCCTTGCACGGCGAAGCCGGATGCTGAAAAGGGGGTGTGGCCTCATGGAAAGGAGGCATTACACATTATGGAACACACCGCAATGCCCATTACAAATTATGCCACATAACATAATGCCTATTACACATTATACTACACAGGCATATATACTGTGTATATTATATATATATATATATATAGAGAGAGAGAGAGAGAGAGAGAGAGAGAGAGAGAGAGAGATCTATATATATATATTCTTTTCATTATTATTACTATGTAGTACCTGGCCTTCTGGCTGCCGAAGGGCGCTCCGCTAAACTTCTTCTCCGCCATACCTGTCCTGTGCCAGCCGGGACACCATATCAGCGGAGACGCCTGCTCCCCCCCTCCCACCACTTCCGCGTCATGCGGTGTGCTGGCCGGCCAATCAGACGGACCATGGGTGGCGTGATGAGAGTTTGACTTGCGCCTGCTTCTCGTCTCCCACAAATATATTCACCATCCGCAGTGACGTGGCTCAGGCTGTCAGCTCAGCACAGGGACGCCACCGGAGGCGGTGCTGAGTTGATAGACAACCGGCTCACCTGGCCATCGGCCCTTCTGGCATTCGCCAGAAGTGCCAGATGGCCATTCCGGCCCTGAGTATATATATTGTTATTTACACTTAGTAAATGTTATTGCTGCCACAAACTGGCGAAGCGACTACGGTTTGAGCCCAGTTTGATGGTAATACAGTGCGTCTGCCACCTCAGTATAATCTCTAGATAAGACAGCTCCTAGAGATTCACTGATAAATATTAGCAGGTGATACAGTCACAACAAACCATTTCAATTTTCTAAACAGCTTGTGACACGTCTAATGCTTCATGGATAGTTAGAAGTCAGTGTGGGGAACTTTGGTCTTTTCACAGAAATCAGATGTTGTTACATTCTACACATTGTACTTTCTGCGCTGGATCTATGTACCTTAAAATTGTCATTTTGGTTCTGTGGCAGTGACAGGTAGATGGTGCAAACTGTCCACATGATGCCACTGTAGTTTGAATTGTATTTACTGCAACCAAAAAATAGCTATTTGACATTTAATAAATATTTTTTATTTATTATTATAAAAATTGAATAATTTGAAGAATTTGCTTCAAGGAGACTTACTAATATATATAAGTAATTTTCAAAAACCTGTGAGTGCTGGTCCGTTCCTTTCCTTCTAGGAGGCAGGGTAAGTGCTGTTATTTACTACCTATGGATCTTGCACCACTTCAAATGTTTGTACCTAACACAGAGTGCCGTCTTATATACATCCATTATATATATATATATATATATATATATATATATATATATATATAGTCCAAAGAGCAATCGCACAACGCTGACAAGATTAAATTGAACCGTGCCAGGTTAAATTAGTATAGGGGTATGTTCCTGACTGTGATCCACATGGGCATGCCCTGATGACGAAAAATTTAAGGTTTTCGGAATGTTGGCTAATATTACTGCCTGAAGTTTCTTTATTTCGATTTGAGGCCACCGCATGGAGGAACGCGGCGCTCAGCCATGTACCCATGTGAAGCAGGGCTGGGTCATATATATATAGTAAGGTAGTCATGAGCGGCACTCCAAGGTAGCATAGATTCGAGAATACACCAAAGAAGTGCTGAATTCTACGTTTCAGTTTATTCCAACCGTCATCAGGAATTCCTGATGACGGTTGGAATAAACCGAAACGTAGAATTTTTCATATTAGCATATATTTGAATCATATTTGCATTTTATTTGCAAATATATCACATGTTAATCATGCATGTTGTGTCTCCTACTTGATAATATATATATATATATATATATATATATATATATATATATATATATATGTGTATATATATATATATATATATATATATATATGATATGGCACTACATATGTGCAAGAAAATGATTGCTTGCCATTTATATTCAGTACCTGAGATAGTACACAAACTTTGTTTCATGTTTTGAAACCTTGTTTTATGCACAAATAAAATATATATGTGTGTATTTCATGTGTTTGCACAACATAAATGCAAGATACCTCAAGATACATCATTGAAATATAAAAATATTCTGAAATATGGAATAATCCGTTATGCAAAATGATTCTGGTCCCCCCGAGCATTTTGGATAAGGGATACTCAGCCTATATAAAGGGAACATTGATTTCATGTGCATTGAACAGCACATTTCCTCCCTGCTTCTGCAGATTCAATACTGAGTCCTTAAAAAAACCTTTTGCAGCAGATTGAGCCTGCCGGATTATACCATCTTTTGTAGCGGCAGGTGTATGCCGGAGGGCAGGTTTAGAAACCCTAGTGTAATAGGATTGCATTAACCCAGCCCTAAATCAGGTATGTACAATGCTATTAAGTTTTAGCCCTCTGGCGTTTCCTCTGCACCCTCACTGTCCCGTGTATTGGTGACATCTGCAGGCTGAGCGGATGCACTCACTGTCCCGTGCGTCGGCGACATGAAGATTTAGAAAAAGAAAACAAAAACAATAACAACATTCATGTATTTGGGATTCGGTTACATTTGCTGGTGACCTATGGTGTAACGCGGCGCGTAACGGCCTCAGAAATGGTTTCACAGATTAAACTGGGTCAAACAAGAATGATTAAAATAAAAAAGGATCATTCAAAGGAGAGAATTCATTTCCCATTCGGCTTGGCTATATTTAACGCAGCGCACAATGGGTGTCTTGTTCGCTGGAATTTATTCCAGTTGGAAATGTTGGTAGTTACATTGCTGATTACGTTACATAGAAACCTAGAATGTGACGGCGGATAAGAACCGCTTGGTCTATCTAGTATGCCCCTGTTTTTTTTATCCCTTAACCCTATTTGACCCTCAACCCTGATTGTAAAGCTTGATACACACCTAAAAATGTATCTGCCCAATCTATCTGGAGGGAACAAAAATCTGGTAATGTATAGGAGCAAATGAGAATTGAACATTTGCTCCCAAATACTGGAAAACAGACAATGGTCATTTATGCAAATTGGTTCAAGCCGTTTGATGTAACAATTTTATCTGAACAATATTTTTGGTCCATTTTCCAGCGTTTCAGATCGAATGGTTTATTGTCATATGCTCACACACATTACCAGATTTTTGTTCTCACCAGACAGATTGGACAGACAAATCTGTAGGTGTGTATCCAGCTTTGCAGTGAGGCAGGATTTGTTCCTAATGATTTCCGAGTTAAGGTGTGTACACACGCATCAATTTACAATCGATCCGATTTGCTTTCGATTTGGCCTTTTTTTCCTTTCGATTTCACATTCGATCTGCAAATTTGCCATTCGATATAGATTTCGATGTGCATTCAAGGCACGGTGCATGCATTCGATTTACTGGATTGAATTCGATATTTCCTTGCCTGCACTGTCTATTATTCTTTTCGATATAGAGAAAAACAGGAGCGCACATCGAATGAATGTGGATCGAAAGCGTCTTAAAAACTGTTCGATTTCGAATTGAAAACCTGTCAAAATCGAGGCGTGTGTGCACTCCTTTACATTTTCGATTGTACCTGCGTCAATCACGCTGTGTGGACCACCGTTTTTTTGCCGGACCAAGATTTATAAGGACGCAACAATTTAGCATAGATTTGACTAAACACATTCAATGGTCATCCTACTTCAATTTCTTCTGAAGTGGGTGGAGCCTTGATACATTCTATGTGAATTGTTTCATCATGGCCAAACCCCCTGCTGCAAGATATGCTAATTGTGTGTAGTAGAAGTGGCAACTATTCCAGTGCTAAAAACGTCATCATACAGGGTTCTCTTTCTGCTTTAGATCGGAACAGCTTGGGTAATAATGAAGTCACCTGTTCTCCAGTATGCTATCCTTAAACCCAAGATTTTTAGGGATAAATTTACTAAAAATGAGTTATTGTTGCCTATCAGATTCTGTCTATCTTTTTCTAGGAATCCATAGAGAAAGGGAAGACAGAATGTGATTGGTTGCTATGGGCAACATGATTTATTTTCATTTTTTAGAAGCTTTAGTAAATTTTGACCGCCGGGTGCCTTGAGGACCGAGGTTGGGAAACGTTGCTGAATGTTCTACTAGTTCATTCTGATAACAAAAATAACCTTTCAATGCTAGAAAGTGTTGCCCCTTACCCACATTCCCTTAGACCATGCGACTTCCCTTAGTCCCTAACAGCAGGTGACACTTCTTTACGGCCCCTCGTCTGCTGATCAGGACTTGCCAGATTGATGATGTCATCACCTCCACAATGGCTTTATATCCAAGATGAAACAAGCCAGGAATTCCAAGTTCTCTGGAATGTTCCATCCTGTGCTATCATGGCAGGCCCCTGCGCCCTCACATGGTACACCTGCTACCCAGACACTGACTTATCCGTTAAGTGTTTCTGCTAAATATTTTCAGATGTCTGCAAATTATATATACAAGATGTCCACATGGACGTTACTTAGCGGGAGATGGGTACAGACGGAGAACACATTTCCCTTTAAACCTCTGCACACCAGGACATTTTATTTTAAGTCTTCTGAAGACCCCAGCAGGTGGTCAGGCAACGCCGATAGCTGTAATAGTACAAAGGATATTTCCATGCAGTTACCTAACAGCAATACGTGCAATCTGACATAATTTAAACCTTCATGACAAGAACTTTTTTAGAGGTAGATAAGTCAAAAGTCGGGATTTCTAAACTCTTAAAACATTATACAGAGCTGGAAGATGTGGTCTGTTCTGCTGGTTGGAATATAAAAGGCTACAATTCTATAGTATCTCTCAACTTCTAAGGGCAGCTGGCAACTGGCGACTTCCACCTGCCCTGTCGTTAACCTGTTTGGCAGAGTTACTATTCTTTCCCGGAGACCTGCATATATTCAACAGAGGGTGGGGCCGCTATGGGCCTTATCATGGCACCCCATGCTGCCCAGCTGGACTAACGAATTCCACAAAGTTGCCAACTATGTAGTAAACTTTATTGCACAATCGTTCCCTGTGTGTTTGTTTTTCGAACAAAGAAACAGTCTACAACAGCAATATATTAACTCTTTAAGTGCCGGCATTGCTGTGAGAGATCCTCAGAATACTGTTCTTGTTTTTGGGGTGCAATATTTAACTAAACTTCAATAAATTGACTTGGCTGTATTTGTATTTATTTATACTATAAAGAAAAGCCGCTGTGAGCGGCGCTTGCAATTTTAGCAGATTTTTTTTTAGGATCTTTCACGGCAACGGCGGCACTCAAAGGGTTAAGCCCTGAAGTGCCAAAAACAGGCTAAACACAGGAGTACTGCAAATACCCTGGCATCAAAGGGGTTAATTAACCATGAAATGAGTTTGACGTTTTCAAATCACTTGGAAAGCTCTTGGTATGGCCATCCGATAGCAATGATCTAAGACCAATGTTAACTACATCCAATGGGCGGAGACACAAATTGTTTCTTGCCGTCGATAATACAAAACTATTGCGTTTTTTTTTTTTTTTCAAGGTGTCAGGACCCTGGGCCTAGCTCCACCCAACCCCTGGGCACTTATTGGCCGCAGTTCAGGGAAGACTAAAGCTGGGGTGAACATTGGTGTTTGAAGCTATTGAAGGTTCTCTTAAAGCAGGTTTCAAACCATCGAAGTTTCTCATACATGGTCCCATCAATGGTAGCCATCGATGGCCATCAAAATACAGCTGCAAAAGATTCTACACGGTGTGTCCCATTTCCTCCTGGATTAGGGAGAGTTGGCATTCTCCTGGTGACATCAATATGTAATGGTGTTGTCATGGCAGTTCACCGGGTTGAGCTGAAATGACATCACTTGCAGTAGCCAGACAAGGGTAAACCAGCGCACCGGCTTGCATTTAGCTGAAATACTTTAATCTATGTAGTTTAAGTATTTATAGCACATTTTTGAACTTGAACAATGTAGTTTAAGAAGCACATCCGAGCCTTACTACATAACATAGTCTTACATAGACTTAGTCACTCCCTTAATGAGTGGGGATCATTTTTTTCCTTTATACTGTCCAGTGAAATCCATCAAACTTGAAACACTTAGAACTTACTTTACTAGATGTCATTGTTCGGGAGTTAAAGGGACATTGTGTTTCTGCAAAGAGAAAATCAAACGATCATCAACGGAAATCCCACGAGAAATTATCCTGATGGCTTTGGAGGATAAAGACTCTCTTATTTATGAAACGTGTGATGAAGGGATGTTTGTTGTGTGAAAGCCATCAGTGGTGTTTCTCATGGGCTCTGTGATCTTTGCTTAGGTCTCTTAATTATTAATATTGTCTGGTGAATAATACAGAGGGGGGTTTTATTAAGACCAGTTTTGTACTTTTTTTTTATTATTATTATTTAAGCTTGATGCATGTTACACAGTTTCCAAATCCCTTATCTGATTCTGGGGATCCTGTGATGTCATTTGTTGGTTGTGCTGCCTCTTCCCAATATCCCAGGGCTGGGAGTAATGACATACAGTATATATGTCTGAGGCTCTCGGTTCATATTCATCTCCCACGACAAATTGCACCCACTCCGAGATCACAGATTCATATAACAAGGCAGGTTCCGGCCTGTTACAGCCCTGTGTTCACACCATTTAATGAGAGGACAGATAAGTAATCTATACTGTATTAGAATCATTTAGGGAAGCAAGTTCTCCACGAATGAATGATTGATTTAGTGATTTGTGTATGATTATTAATGATGGTGATTATTATTACTACCTTTCATATACTGTCACCATATTCAGCAATGTTGTATAGTCACATAAAGGATTAAGTAGTGTACAGTATATGTTCATAATGTAGACACTGATAGAATGCTGACTGTGGATGTTGTGGTTAGGCCGCAGTTAGGGTTAGGGATCGGGTTAGGCTGCAGTTAGGGTTAGGGATCGGGTTAGGCTGCAGCTAGGGTTAGGCATCGGGTTAGGCTGCAGCTAGGGTTAGGGATCGGGTTAGGCTGCAGTTAGGGTTAGGGATCGGGTTAGGCTGCAGTTAGAGTTACAGACTGGGTTAGGCTGCAGTTAGGGTTAGGAATCGGGTTAGGCTGCAGTTAGAGTTAGGGATCGGGTAGGCTGCAGTTAGGGTTAGGGATCAGGTTAGGCTGCAGTTATGGTTAGGGATCGGGTTAGGCTGCAGTTAGGGTTAGGGATCGGGTTAGGCTGCAGCTAGGGTTAGGCATCGGGTTAGGCTGCAGCTAGGGTTAGGGATCGGGTTAGGCTGCAGTTAGGGTTAGGGATCGGGTTAGGCTGCAGTTAGGGTTAGGGATCGGGTTAGGCTGCAGCTAGGGTTAGGGATCGGGTTAGGCTGCAGTTAGAGTTAGGGATCGGGTTAGGCTGCAGCTAGGGTTAGGCATCGGGTTAGGCTGCAGCTAGGGTTAGGGATCGGGTTAGGCTGCAGTTAGGGTTAGGGATCGGGTTAGGCTGCAGTTAGAGTTACAGACTGGGTTAGGCTGCAGTTAGGGTTAGGAATCGGGTTAGGCTGCAGTTAGAGTTAGGGATCAGGTTAGGCTGCAGTTAGGGTTAGGGATCAGGTTAGGCTGCAGTTATGGTTAGGGATCGGGTTAGGCTGCAGTTAGGGTTAGGGATCGGGTTAGGCTGCAGCTAGGGTTAGGCATCGGGTTAGGCTGCAGCTAGGGTTAGGGATCGGGTTAGGCTGCAGTTAGGGTTAGGGATCGGGTTAGGCTGCAGTTAGGGTTAGGGATCGGGTTAGGCTGCAGCTAGGGTTAGGGATCGGGTTAGGCTGCAGTTAGGGTTAGGGATCGGGTTAGGCTGCAGTTAGAGTTAGGGATCGGGTTAGGCTGCAGCTAGGGTTAGGCATCGGGTTAGGCTGCAGCTAGGGTTAGGGATCGGGTTAGGCTGCAGTTAGGGTTAGGGATCGGGTTAGGCTGCAGTTAGAGTTACAGACTGGGTTAGGCTGCAGTTAGGGTTAGGAATCGGGTTAGGCTGCAGTTAGAGTTAGGGATCGGGTAGGCTGCAGTTAGGGTTAGGGATCAGGTTAGGCTGCAGTTATGGTTAGGGATCGGGTTAGGCTGCAGTTAGGGTTAGGGATCGGGTTAGGCTGCAGCTAGGGTTAGGCATCGGGTTAGGCTGCAGCTAGGGTTAGGGATCGGGTTAGGCTGCAGTTAGGGTTAGGGATCGGGTTAGGCTGCAGTTAGGGTTAGGGATCGGGTTAGGCTGCAGCTAGGGTTAGGGATCGGGTTAGGCTGCAGTTAGGGTTAGGGATCGGGTTAGGCTGCAGTTAGGGTTAGGGATCGGGTTAGGCTGCAGTTAGGGTTAGGGATTGGGTTTGGCTGCAGCTAGGGTTAGGGATCGGGTTAGGCTGCAGCTAGGGTTAGGTATCGGGTTAGGCTGCAGCTAGGGTTAGGGATCAGGTTAGGCTGCAGCTAGGGTTAGGGATCGGGTTAGGCTGCAGTTAGAGTTAGGGATCGGGTTAGGCTGCAGTTAGGGTTAGGGATCGGGTTAGGCTGCAGTTAGGGTTAGGGATCGGGTTAGGCTGCAGTTAGGGTCAGGGATCGGGTTAGGCTGCAGTTAGGTTTAGGGATCGGGTTAGGCTGCAGTTAGGGTTGGGGATCGGGTTAGGCTGCAGTTAGGTTAAGGATCGGGTTAGGCTGCACTTATGGTTAAGGATCGGGTTAGGCTGCAGTTAGGGTTAGGGATCGGGTTAGGCTGCAGTTAGGGTTAGGGATCGGGTTAGGCTGCAGTTAGGGATCGGGTAGGCTGCAGTTATGGTTAGGGATTGGGTTAGGCTGCAGTTAGGGTTAGGGATCGGGTTAGGCTGCACTTATGGTTAAGGATCGGGTTAGGCTGCAGTTAGGGTCAGGGATCGGGTTAGGCTGCAGTTAGGTTAAGATCGGGTTAGGCTGCAGTTAGGGTTAAGGATCAGGTTAGGCTGCAGCAAGGGTTAGGGATCGGGTTAGGCTGCAGTTAGGGATCGGATAGGCTGCAGTTAGGGTTAGGGATCGGGTAGGCTGCAGTTAGGGTTAGGGATCGGGTTAGGCTGCATTTAGGGTTAGGGATCGGGTTAGGCTGTGATTAGAGTTTGTGTAAGACCTTGTTGACAATCTGCGGTGTACCACTCCTGACTGAGCATACCCTATTTTGATACAAATATCTCCAATTCACGAAGCTTGCAATCCAAAGAACAAAAAAAAACGGTACTGATCCAAATGACACAAGCATTATGTCGCCATCTACTGTCTGCGCCAAGTGGATTCAAGTTATCAAAACATTGGCGCATGTGGGGTATGTCGGCATTCAGCACCGAATCAGAATAACTACAAACGCAGCTGGGGTTTATAAAAAATCAGTTCAAAACTAAGAGGGTGATTCAGACCGGTTGGCTTTGCTGTGTGAATTCACAGCATAACAAGCAGGTAAATGAATCCCCACCGAACATCTGCTCGCATGAAGCCGAACGCTAGAGAAATTATTCGATAATCGCTCTGTAAGTTTTCACATGTGCATATTTGTGAATGCGCAAACCCCTAAAATCGGCCGGGGGAATAAATTCGGGTATGAAGCACCTCCTAAAAGCACAATGATGACAAGGGGCCCGTGCATCTCGCAATACGTGGGCCACGAAAGTCACGTCCTTTGGAAATGTTAAAGCAATTCTGCATTCTGAATAATTTACTTGGACCTGTTATAGAATTTAGGAGGCTGGAACGTGCTGGAAGGCGCCATATTGACCACTTGTATACTCAGCGTACAACACTGGAAAACACAGGCAGATGGACCTTGCTGAATGGAACATGTGAAAGGACGGACGGGTGGTAGGTGGGTTCTGGATTCTTTCTGCTAGGCTGGGAAACACCTCATATTGAAAGGAGGGGATGAGCTGCAATTAGTTACACAATCTGCTGTGGGGAAGATGAATAAAAACCTGGACTGGACCATTTATTCCCCTAATAAGCGCTTACATCTGTGTCGGACAAAGGTGCTCGTTAGAGCAGCCTCATTCATATTCTCCCTCCGTCAGGCCCTGTTTTGTTTCTGCAAATGCATCAGAATGGTTACATGAGCGGCTTTGTGGATAAGTACACTGCGGATTATTTACTGACATGGCTAGGTGGATAAATGAGCTGTGGTTAAACATTTCCTTACATTTTCCAAAAGGGGCTCTATAGGGGAATGTTATTACGTTGCTGCGATTCAGTACAGGTTGCACCATTACACTCACAAAGGCTCACTGAGGGTTATTTGCAAAGGTTCAATGTGCACTAAACCTATAGCAACCAATCAGCTGTTGGCTTTTACCTGTGATGGGCAAGAGATTTTTAATGCATGTGTCTGATTGGTTGGTAATATATAGAACATACAGTAATACTCAATGTGACTTAAAAGTGTCGAAGGGGACTACCCACAGCAACCAATCAGCTTCTTCTTATCATTTTGTACCTTATACTTGATAAAGCTCTCTCAAAGCTGATTGGAATGCTGATAGAACCATGTTTCTGCTCCAATGTTTGACACATTGATTGATTCCCTGTCCTCAGTGTGGCAGCTGCTAATGTCCCCACAGTGGTGTGCAGGCAGGAGGTGGTATGCAGGCAGGGGGTGGTGTGCAGGCAGGGGTGGTATGTAGGCAGGGGGTGGTGTGCAGGCAGGGGGTGGTATGCAGGCAGGGGGTGGTATGCAGGCAGGGGGTGATATGCAGGCAGGAGGTGGTGTGCAGGCAGGAGGTGGTATGCAGGCAGGGGGTGGTGTGCAGGCAGGGGGTGGTATGCTGGCAGGGGGTGGTATGCAGGCAGGGGGTGGTGTGCAGGCAGGGGGTGGTATGCAGGCAGGGGGTGGTATGCAGGCAGGGGCTGGTGTGCAAGCAGGGGGTGGTGTGCAGGCAGGGGGTGGTATGCAGGCAGGAGGTGGTATGCAGGCAGGAGGTGGTATGCAGGCAGGGGGTGGTGTGCAGGCAGGGGGTGGTGTGCAGGCAGGGGGTGGTATGCAGGCAGGAGGTGGTGTGCAGGCAGGAGGTGGTGTGCAGGCAGGGGGTGGTGTGCAGGCAGGGGGTGGTGTGCAGGCAGGGGGTGGTGTGCAGGCAGGAGGTGGTGTGCAGGCAGGAAGTGGTATGCAGGCAGGGTGTGGTATGCAGACAGGAGGTGGTATGCAGGCAGGGGGTGGTGTGCAGGCAGGGGGTGGTATGCTGGCAGGGGGTGGTATGCAGGCAGGGGGTGGTATGCAGCAGGAGGTGATATGCAGGCAGGAGGTGGTGTGCAGGCAGGAGGTGGTATGCAGGCAGGGGGTGGTGTGCAGGCAGGGGGTGGTATGCTGGCAGGGGGTGGTATGCAGGCAGGGGGTGGTGTGCAGGCAGGGGGTGGTATGCAGGCAGGGGGTGGTATGCAGGCAGGGGCTGGTGTGCAAGCAGGGGGTGGTGTGCAGGCAGGGGGTGGTATGCAGGCAGGAGGTGGTATGCAGGCAGGAGGTGGTATGCAGGCAGGGGGTGGTGTGCAGGCAGGGGGTGGTGTGCAGGCAGGGGGTGGTGTGCAGGCAGGAGGTGGTGTGCAGGCAGGAAGTGGTATGCAGGCAGGGTGTGGTATGCAGACAGGAGGTGGTATGCAGGCAGGGGGTGGTGTGCAGGCAGGGGGTGGTATGCTGGCAGGGGGTGGTGTGCAGGCAGGGGGTGGTGTGCAGGCAGGGGGTGGTATGCAGGCAGGGGGTGGTATGCAGGCAGGGGCTGGTGTGCAAGCAGGGGGTGGTGTGCAGGCAGGGGGTGGTATGCAGGCAGGAGGTGGTATGCAGGCAGGAGGTGGTATGCAGGCAGGGGGTGGTGTGCAGGCAGGGGGTGGTGTGCAGGCAGGAGGTGGTATGCAGGCAGGGGGTGGTGTGCAGGCAGGAGGTGGTGTGCAGGCAGGAGGTGGTGTGCAGGCAAGGGATGGTGTGCAGGCAGGGGGTGGTATGCAGGCAGGAGGTGATATGCAGGCAGGGGGTGGTATGCAGGCAGGAGGTGGTATGCAGGCAGGAGGTGGTATGCAGGCAGGGGGTGGTGTGCAGGCAGGGGGTGGTGTGCAGGCAGGGGGTGGTGTGCAGGCAGGAGGTGGTGTGCAGGCAGGAAGTGGTATGCAGGCAGGGTGTGGTATGCAGGCAGGAGGTGGTGTGCAGGTAGGGGGTGGTGTGCAGGCAGGGGGGTGGTGTGCAGGCAGGGGGGTGGTGTGCAGGTAGGGGGTGGAATGAAGGCAGGAGGTGGTGTGCAAGCAGGGGGTGGTATGCAGGCAGGAGGTGGTATGCAGGCAGGAGGTGGTGTGCAGGCAGGGGGTGGTGTGCAGGCAGGAGGTGGTATGCAGGCAGTAGGTGGTGTGCAAGCAGGAGGTGGTGTGCAGGCAGGAGGTGGTGTGCAGGCAGGAAGTGGTATGCAGGTAGGGGGTGGTATGCAGGCAGGAGGTGGTATGCAGGTAGGGGGTGGTATGCAGGCAGGAGGTGGTGTGCAGGCAGGGGGTGGTATGCAGGCAGGAGGTGGTATGCGAGCAGCTTAGCATATTGCGATCCACCCTGAATAAGGCCCATGGTGCTCATCCAATCACAAATCCGTCCCATAGTGCTTGAGACACGCCTCATCTCCCGCTCACCAGGAGGAAATGTTGGTAAATGGCGTATCCTTATGACATGTATAAATAGATAAGATTGGCTTTTTTATTTTTGTATTGTGAGCAGAGTGACTCAGCGTCCGCCACCTCCCCGATCTAAGCTCAGAACTGAGGATATTACGTGAATTATCTCACCTAGGAATTATTTTTAGCACTTGCTACGGATGCATTTGAATCATGTAATAAAAAGTGACACATTTACACAGACACCTGTAACATTTGTTTCCTGCAAACACGTCTCTGCTACTTGTACATTCTGCGGGAAGTCAGGCCTGCAGCGAGATGTATGGTGTCAGGGAAGGGACAAACTTTGTCAAGCAGCGGTTAGGCGCAGTTCCTGAATGGAAGGACGCTTCAGAGCCCCCAGATCAGGACTGTTCATCAAAATTGGGAAAGTCGGTGGGTATGTGAAAATAATAATAATAATAATAATAATAATAACAACTAATTATTCTGCTGGCACCAGAGGCCCCCCCCCAATACACCCCTGTCCCGCACAAGGCCAGATTAGCCAGCTCCTGTCTCCTGTTATACCATACTGTACCTGCCTGACACTGACTTTCCTATCACACAGACCTCATAGTCATGTGATCATGTTACAATGTATCAGGTTTCTCGTTACATTGGTCCTGTGGGAACTTGTATTTTAATTTACATTGGGAACTGATTGAATGAAAGGGGCTCTGTCTCAGTTCCAGTTACATATATTTGTTCAGATATTTATTGCGTATTCTGTATACTCGTGAAACCGCCTTTAATTTAATGGAGACAATGAGATCATTAATGAATTAAGTAATACATGCGTGGGGGTAATATAGTCTATACTATACAGAGTCCTCCTTGTCCCAGGGGCTGCATATTCTGGTGATCTGTAGGCATATTACATGTATGTGATAATATTTCTCATTAGCATCGTACATTAAGGGGGTTTATTCTGGTTGATTTGCAAAGCTGCGAATTCGCAGGCTTGCGAGTCCACCAAACCCCGCCCAGCGAATGCCCAGCCGCAGAAATGTGCATGCACGGAACAAAAACATTAGTCCCTGTGCTAACGCAGCCCGGCTGTGTACAAATCAGAATGACCCCCTACGTTTTTATCTATTTTTCTGAAACCCAAATATTATAATATATGTTTATTTATTAATGTTATAATGTTATTTATTGTACGGTATATAGGGTCTGATTATGGTTGGACTCGGTAAGCTGTGAAGATCGGAGAGTGTCCGTCCGTCCCGCCACACCGGCAAAAAAAAAACGCTCCCCAACTGCCGTATAGTACAAACTACTATAGAGGAGCAAAATTATTAACACTCATCCTGCATTTTCCTGGGAAATTCTGATATAATTAACTCAGCACTGCAACGGTTATGGGGAGAAGGAGGGCGCAGGTTCCAATGGCCAGTGTACCGTGCGCAAGCGTGATCACCTGATAATCAATCGGGCAGGTCTTAATGGAGCTCATAGACTAGGTGTCCATAAAGATATGCATGTCTGCCACATATGCCTGACTGAGCTGAGATGGGTGAGGCAGGAGCGTTCTATGTTACGCCAACCGCAGGAAGGATTTGTTTGTACAGATGCAGATAGTGAAAAGATAACAATGCCTAAGGCGCCGGGCTCTGGGAGGGGCATCATGGCATAATAAAAATACAAAAAGTTTACACGTTCAATCAAAAACATTCTCTGTGAGCCTTTTCTGTTCTCGTAAACCGAGACGGCTTAGCGCTGTACAGCAATGAGTCCTAGATGTACTGTATGAAGCGGTGATCAGGGAGGAGAAGTGATAAAGTGCCTGGTACTTTATCACTGGCCAATCAGCTCCTGACCGTTTCTTTTTAAACTCAACCTGTAACTGAACAGTCAGGAGCTGATTGGCCGGTGATAAAGTACCAGGCACTTTATCACTTCTCCTCCCTTATCACCGCTTCATAATACAGTACATCTAGGCCTCATTGCTGTACAGCGCTAAGCCGTCTCGGTTTACGAGAACAGAAAAGGCTCACAGAGAATGTTTTTGATTGAACGTGTAAACTTTTTGTATCTTTATTATCTGAAGTCATAAGACACCGTCAAAGTCTCGTTCTTATTCCGTTACCCCAGCTCGGTTTTCTTCCTTTAGTCGGAGCCATTAAATAAATCCTTGACAGGGTCTCTCTTTTCATGCGGATCCCTCCTCCAACCCTAACCCAGGCTCTTTGAACATTTCCAGAGCGGTTGTCACGCTTTTTGGTTTTAATTGGACCATTGTGAAAGTCATTTCATGGGAATCATCTCTCTTCTACTGGGCTCATACACACAGATCACAGTGAGGCCTACACAAATCTTCCATGGCGTCTTCCCCCGGCAGAGACAGAGTCCATGATTGGTCAGTCTGCATTAATCATGGCTGCTGGGGTAGGGGACTCGTTGTGACCTTTTGAACAGCGCCACTAATTATCCTCACACAAGCCGGGGAATTCTGTGGTGGTAATGAACAAGGATTTATCTGAATGGACACTTAAAGGAATATTTCAGCGAGTTAGTCATCCATGTTGTCATGACGGCATCACAAATCTGTCTGATACAGCGGGTTAATTAGGGTAATTAAGAGCTGCTGATGCTGCTGCTGTGGGGTTTTTTTTAAGCCTTTTTAAAGTATTTGTGAAAATACTCTATTGGTATTTAGCAGCGGGATCGCCATGCGAAGGCATTGCGGTATTCACATCACAGCGGTATTCACATCGCAGCGGGGTCACATCGCAGCGGGGTCACATTGCAGTGATGGGAGGAGGGCACATGCGCACCCTGGCTCCCAATCATAGTGGCCGCGTGAGATCGCATCTATCTATATATCTATCTATCCACTATCTATCTATCTATCTATCTATCTATTCATCTATCTATCTATCTATCTATCTATCTATCTATCTATCTATCTATCTATCCATATCTATCTATCTATCTATCTATCTATCTATCTATCTATCTATCTATTTGGCTGTCTATCTATCTAGTATACAGTATCTATCTATCTATCTATCTATCTATCTATCTATCTATCTATCTATCTATCTATCATACAGTATCTATCTATCTTTCTATCTATCTATCTATCTATCTATCTAGTATCTATCTATCTATCTATCTATCTATCTAGTATCTATCTATCTATATATCTATCTCTCTATCTATCTATCTATCTATCTATATATCAATCTATCTATTTTGCTGTCTATCTATCTAGTATACAATATCTATCTATCTATCTATCTATCTATCTATCTATCTATCTATCTATCTATCTATCTATCTATCTATCATACAGTATCTATCTATCTATCTATCTATCTATCTATCTATCTATCTATCTATCTATCTATCTATCTATATATCTATCTAGTATACAGTATCTATCTATCTATCTATCTATCTATCTAGTATCTATCTATCTATCTATCTATCTGTCTGTCTATCTGTCTGTCTGTCTGTCTGTCTGTCCCTCTGTCTGTCTATCTGTCGATATATCTATTTCATATCTATCTATTTCATATCTATCTATCTATCTATCTATCTATCTATCTATCTAGCTAGCTAGCTATCATACAGTGTCTATCTATCTCTCCATCTGTCTATCTGTCTTTCTATCTCTCTATCTATCTACCCATCTGTCTATCTATCTATCTGTCTCATATCTATATATCTCATAGTTATCTAAATCATATCTATCTATATATTTATCTATTTGGTATACAGAATCTATCTGTCCGTCTCATATCTATGTATCTCTCTCTCTCTCTCTCTCTCTCTATCTATCTATCTATCTATCTATCTATCTATCTATTTCCTAGATATTTGTGCACATAGGATTAGAAAAAGCACCCACAATGTGCGCAGAAATCAGCGTCACATTGCGAGTGCTTTTTTGCACCTGCGATGCATCCAACCCCCGAGTGGAAAAGCTCTGTGCAGTAGAGGTGCTCTCCCCGCTCCGCAGCAGGCAGCGGACCACAGTGGTGGGCTGTGGTAGAATGAAAAAACACATTCAAAAGAATGGGTGGTCGCTGATTGGCTAAGAGAGGTCTCCTGCCTCCAGCTTTCAGCTTCCCCGGAAGTATTTATCGCATGTAAAAATGGCGAATCAAGCGCCAGATCATAGGCGAGCCTCCGAGGGAGCTGCCGGGCGGAGCTCAGAGGAAATTGGGCAGAGTCGTCCTTAGGACAAGTCGGATCTTGTATGGGCACCTATAGACTTGTGCGGGAGGCAGTCTGCTATTCCTATTTTAAGATTGACTGTAGACCTTGTATATCATGATGGTGCCCTGGTGGGTAACCGGTATATACAGGGCAGTAATATTGTATCCTTGTTATATTGTGGTCTGCAGCACCACACAGACATGGCATAAGTGCATGATTTCATCATGGGAATGACTTCTATGCCTTGGTGTCACCTGCTGGCCTACACCTAAGAACCAGGGAATTCTCTTTGATAATGGTCAGAAGCTTCTCAGCGAATCACAGGTCTCCTGCAGAAGCTCTGAGGTTAGAATATAACATTAATCCCTAGATCCAGTTTATCCCAATCCCATTGGTTCCCAAGTCAGCTGCCTGTTCTGCCGACACTTTGGCCCAGTTCCAGATACCTGACGAACCACTGGTATGGCCAAGGCCCATTTGCAAAAGGAAGTGAAGTCGTTGACTTTTGTCTTTGCTAGAGATATTCATGAAGTTAAATATTAAAGCCCCAATGGGGCTCTGAGGATGCGTCAAGGAGACCGGGTTGTTTTCATGAGATATAAAGGTCCATACAATTAATCAGTGATATCTGCAAGTCTTTGAAATAGGGCTTCCTGCGATAAACTGTGTTTTGACACCTAAGATTATATATTTTGGTACAGTACATACACTTCTGGCATTCTATTATTATTAAGCAAAGAGCACAGTGCTAACATACATGTCAAACTAACATGAAATATAATGAAGAGATAATAATTATTTTCACCCACTCTGATTCGTTAATTATGATTGTGTTATGAAAATATAAAAAAAAAGTAACATTACTATGTATAACTGATTGCCAACGAATGGGGTTTCTTTGAATGTTCCACAGAGAGAACAGAGAATAAAGTCAAATATAAAAAATGGTGAGGGGGAGGCGAGTTGAGGATATTGGATTAGCGGTTAGCTTTTTTCCACCGCACCAGCTATCGGTCTTTCTGTAGGACACCAAAATACTCAATTTGGTCCTTTTCACTAATTCAGTATAGGTTAAGTAAAGAAATACATAGTGCTCATCTGTTAGGACCTAAAGTATTATGGATTTGGGGCTCACACAGTTTCAGAATCATGCTCCACGTGCAACTGACACTTCACAACCAGTCCATTCAGAACTGTGACTTCCCCCTTTGGAGGGTGGCTTCCCGCAAACACGACTTCACCTGAGATTGAATTTCCTTCACCAGCGGCCGGCACTGGGCCTTCCCAAATCCCTAGCTCACATGCAAGCACCTATGGTGTGTGTTCTGGAAGATTTATTTTATAGAAAGAGTGACAGACTCACGGAAATGTTTTCCAGAAGTTGTGGCTTCAGCTTAAAAACATACAATGAGAAAATTCCAAAAAAGAAAAAAAAAAAATGACAAAAAAGTTAATGACAATAAAAATGAGTTTATGGACTTCCAGGTCCTTTTTCTATGCCAAATTCTGTTTTTCCTATTGAGTTAACTACAGTTACTTTCATCCATGTTAAAGCTTTAGCTCTTATCCATTGTGTTCTTGCTGCATACACTGCGATGGTGGAGATGTTTTACCCCAC
The DNA here is from genome assembly GCF_055691185.1 of Crinia signifera. NCBI lineage: Eukaryota > Metazoa > Chordata > Amphibia > Anura > Myobatrachidae > Crinia > Crinia signifera. The sequence goes on along the minus strand of NC_139225.1, from coordinate 157,163,993 downwards.
AGGACAATCCCAATTCATCCTACCGACCCACACCAGATAGATGAACCTCGTAAATGTGAGTTATAGAGTGATTTATTTCCTAGTGAACCGAGGCATCCTCAGGGCAGTAGAGAGCCTGGACTGGCTGAAGTACTTTTCAAGGGGTGTTGCCTAATCAGGTAGAGGCATGGCCATGCACCCTAGAATATAAAACAGAAAAAAATAACACTTTAAGCCCCTCCCTGGCCACACTGCACATGTGATTGTTCGAGAAGAGCTGCTGCTGCCATCAGTCCTGGGCCCGGGTAATTAGTACCTCCTTCTCCTGGCACCACTGGGCATCCTCATGCATATTAGTTGTACAATGCCTCATTTTCTAGTGAAATGAGGCATTTTTATGAATATTGACTATAGATTGCCTCTTCCCCTATATTGGTTTAACGTACAAAGGTGCAACATTACCTCTGTGACAGGTGCTGCTCCTTGAGCAGTCCTTTATACTAGACGGCTAATGCTTCTCACCCCCTCTATGGGGGGAATTCAAGTGTAGTATGAACCTGCGGCCACTAGATAACATCCGACAGAGCAATTCAAGCGCTGGCATTAATGTTGTAATGCTGTTCTGTCATGTTGAAGGGAGGATATTGAATTATATCTGTTTATATGCTTAATTGGCAGCCAAACCCATTTCACTCTGTTATTATTCAGGTTAAAATTAAATAATAATAAAAAAAACAAATGAAATTAAAAATCACCTCCCCCTGAGTCAGCACTGCATAGTATTTTTTAAAGCTAACATTAATATTTTATTCATGACTGCATCCATCATTGTGCTGCATATTGGTAATCTTCAGTAATTAGTACCAAACTGCTTTGATGTACTTGTTTAGATTATTTGCGTTCCACAGAATCACAACACGGTAATTTTCAGGGATTGTTTGCCTCCGGATATACCCACAATCCCCTTCTGGCAAGTGCCTCAAAGCAGTCTCAGTGACGGGCCAGGCAAAGTTGCCTTATGAATTGACTTGTTTAGGGTAATTAGCAATTGTTAATGCTGCTTTTGTCAAATGGGCCTACTTAGGCATGTTTGGGCAGAGCTTCAAAAAGACAATCGGTAGAGAAATGCTTTGCCAGCCAGGGACACAATAGCGCGCTGCCAAGAACTCTCCCATCAAATAATTTATCTGTCCTGTGAATCCAGCTATTTTCGCTAATGTAATTATAAAATTACCTTCCGTACTAGTTGCTCTATGTCACTGCCTCACACGATTTACGCTCAGTGGCAAGTACCCCGCATTAGTTGCTGCAGATTAGTATCCGTCTCTGCTGGTTGATTCAGGTGCAGTTGCATGTATTGCTACAGAATATACTAACGGGGAATACAATCAATGTAGCTATTGCCTTTATTATATTTTGTCTGCAGAATATCATGTATGGTGATCTGTGACCAAGAGCCATAACTAGAGTGGTGCGAAGTGCTGAAGGGTAAGGGGCGCTGTTGGTGGCACTTGTCAATTAATTTTACTTATAGCTTCACTCGTCGTTGCATCCCAACATCTTAATTTTTGGTTTCCATCCCCCACTCCTTCCATCGCTATTACAACATTCATGAACTTAACTTGAGATCTCTTTGTTATTCAGGATGATAGATGCGGTGCAGGATCAAATTGCTCATGGAGTTGGGTGTTTGACTGGAATGTAACAGGTTATGAGTTTGAATCCTTGACATGGCAGGATATTGATAATGTTATTTAATAAAGGTATAAAGGATTTGTGCGCAAGTACATTTTCTTGCAGTGTTCTATTTGTGACATCAGCAGAGGGCTCCCGTAAGTGCATACCTTTAATTTGGAGGCCACACCCCTTTTGAGGTGCTACAATTGCAAGGGGGTTTAAATTGGCAGCATGGGGTTCCACCATCCCCAGTGCTGCCAATGAACACAGAAATTAGGAATGATGTTGGGCGCAGCCAACTCACCCAGGCCCTGGTGCTGAGAGGGTCTGTTTGGTGCGACTGAAGTCACAGGGCAACCAATCAGAATCTACTTATTTATTCAGCACCTTCTAGAAGATAAAAGATAGTATCTGATTGGTTTCCCACACAGTGTATGAGAACACACCTGTACCTATATACCTATGTATACAGAGAGGCTTTATTGTTATCTGTTTTCATTTTATACCATTGATAATAATTGTCTTTTTAACTGTTTTGTTCTTTTAAACTATATTAGCCAACATTTATATTTCACATGGTTTTGTGGCTTATTTGTTTGTTACTTTAAACAACAGATAAACTTTACCCATAAGCAGTGACTTTTATACCATGGGGGAACTCCCAACTACCTACAAATACAGGTGTTAAAGATTTGGACATCTCTCCCAATGAAATTGTGATTTTCCATATTTATACTATTTATACATGTTGGAAGTCATGCTACAGAGCATACGTTTTAGCAGTCAATCGTTTCCAGTGGTGGATCCATAGAAGGGGCTGCAGCACAGTCCAAAATTCAAATAGGGGAGCCACGCCCACTGCCAGTGAGTCAGTTAGGTATGGCAGTTGGTGTGCCTCCGCTATTTGAATTTTGAATGGTGCTGCAGCCCCCCTCTGTGAGTCGTCACTGCTCGTTTCTCTCTTTTTTTTTTTCTAGTTTTGTCTCATTCTGTCCTGAAACGAAAATTGTGTATTTGCTTCTGGAGTCTTGTTTCCACCTCACAGAGAAGTAGTGGGTATTTTAGTGTGTGTCACGCTGGCAGTGAAAGCTGTGCTACGCCATCAGACGACTTGTTTTTAGATTACTGAATGACTCAGACACAGATGTCTCTTGAATGCAAAGCTCTGATTGACTTCAGGGACTTACAGTAGGTTAAAATAAAATTGCATTCTCTACGAACACAAAGAAGTCAGTAATTCCATCAGTACCTGCAGGCACGCTTGTATACCTTCAGACAAAGCCTGAGAACACTGGCATAACTGTAAGATGCATAGAAGAAGTGAAATACTGCAGAGTACATGTATTTTGTTTTTTTCCGAGTCCCTTAAGGCATCCAGTGACACAAATTTGGTCCGCCGGTCACCCAGTATCCGCAGAGTATAAGTACCACAGGGATCCTGCCACAAGTCTCTCTCCTGCCCCCCTCCCTTATATCACCTGCTCTCCTTCTTCCAGATTATTACATTGTGTGTAGTGCGGATTATTGAATTGTTTGGCTGTATATCAGGTTTTCCAGATGAACGACTAATCCTTTCTCAGTGTGTTCAATTAGTCAATTAATGTGGCTGTCAGCGTCTCTCAGTTCCAACCGAAATAACATAGTAAAATGTAATAATACCTGTTGTCCTAGCATTGTGAATCTGTTAGAACCAGCTCTACATCAGCGTTCATGTAGGTTACGGTATTAAATCTCTGACCTCAAACAAACAGCTTCCATGGCCGTCTATTATACCCACCTTGGCGAAGACCGGCGGCAGCTGTCGTCCCTGCAGGGGGCACGGAGAGAGTTTTCACGGTTCAAAAAGCTATACGGGAACTCGCTGAAAAGTTACATTATATATGAATGTATAAATGCAGTGTTTTTCAACCCCTGTGCTGTGCCACACTAGCGTTCCTTGAGCTGTGCCCCCAGATCTAGAGATGTCCACAGCACTACCAGTTAAACTGTTATTCACTTGTTTTCCTGTGGGGGCCAATGTATTCTATTTTTGTTACCGTGTTTTTCCCTGTGGGGTCTAATGGTGTGCCTTTGCAATTTTAAAATCTTTTTTGGTGTGCCACGAGTTGAAAAAGGTCAAATATCACTGGTCTAATGGGATTTAAAAAGCAGGTTTGGGTTTAAATCAATTAGTAGTAGAGGTAAAATTAGTTCCACCTACCATCACAGGTGGTGGAACTCAGTTCCACCTCGTCCCCCCCCCCCCCCACACACACTTTAACCATTGCTAAGGTGATCTTAAAACTCGTAAGCCATACATTGGGAAGTACTGGACAAAGAGTCCATCCATAGACACTTGACCCAAGCCCCAATTATTAGTACACCCCATTTCTCCGCTCTGCCTTTTCCTTAGAGTAGATGAGGCTTGGACAACAAGGCCACAAATGGACGGTTAGGACAACAAGGCACAGCTACAAAAGGGTGACCCAAAAAGTTTCAGCAAGTGAACAAAGTATCATTAACGTTTCACTCCTTGTATGTGCAATGCCGAATGTCAGTGCTCACATCTCACACCGCCCAATTACAGGATCTGAAACATATTAACTGGTATTTTTAGGCCGTCAGAAGTAGCAATTAATTTTCCTGCCATGGTACATTAACAGAGAGGCAAATATATTATTAACGAGAAGCTGCAGTTCCGGTATAAGGGGCATTTGTTATGCACTGGTACAGGGATGACGCTGCGCTAAGGCCGGTTTATGTTATTGACTATTAGTGAGAGGATTAAGTTGCGAGTCTCCTTATTGCAACAAAGTTCTGGTATTTCTGTGCTCTAATTTAATTTCTTTGTTTCCTACGGGCTGTAACCAGACGCTGGCGGCGGCGGCAGCTAGGAAGCTGGAAGTTATTTGTAAAGGGTAAGGGCGAGCTTTCCTTGGCTGAGCAGAGTAATTAGTTATGGAGAGCTTGCAGGCAGCAGGGGCACCTGGGACATCCGTCAGCGCAGGCTGGCTGCAGGGGAACTCATCTGGGAGGGAAAAGTTTGAGGATAGCTGAGCGGAACATGCGTTGTGCAGCTAATAGTCAGAGAACAGCTTTGAAAATAATAAGTTCTGCATTCTGTGTCACCGCTGTCTGTCTGCCCCTCCCCGTTAGAATGTAAGCTCACACGAGCAGGGCCCTCTCTACTTGTGTGCTTATTCCTCTCTTATTTTTTTTTTAATTCCTTACTCTCTACAAGGGCACCTAACCCCAGGTCTCTGACACACTAATAATTATTTCAGTGTCCTGTCCCCTGATGCAAAAATCTTAATTTACCCAGTAGTTAAAAGCCCGTCAAAATGACGGTTTCTGCAATGTATTTTCATTTTGAGCTGTGACAGTTTTTACATTCACTTTGAGCTGTGACCGTTTTACCCCACAAACTCTCCATCCCTCCCCCAGTCCCTATCTGCTCTTACAGAAATATGTTTTCATAGCTCCCTATCGCCATATGCAGCCAAGAAACAGATCAGTGTCCGTGCAAAAATTGCTTTCACTTTCTGTTAAGGAGTAATTCAGTCTGTTGAGTGGCCTCTACTGGCCACTGGTGGTACTTCCCCTTATAGAAGTGAGGAGTAGCTGTTGTTTTTTCCATGCTAATTTATGCATCGTTAGGCGCTGCGGAACCCTTGTGGCGCCATGCAAATAAACAATGATAATAATGACTCTATTTCTGAGGTGCAGGCTTCAGTGGCTGCCCACCTATTGCTGAGGACCAGTGACAGGCTGTAGCATCGGAGCATTCTGCAGACATTACTGCAGAACAGAACTCAGCGCCGTTACTTGCGGAGCGTAGATCAGTTTTCCTCGGGGATGTCCCCAGCGGTCATGTGAGCAATCGATCTGAAATAAAAAAGAAAGACAGTTGTCACTGTGCTAAAGCCGTACGGCATGCTCGTCTTTTTAAAGGCCAGCCTGATATTTCCAGCTCATCAGTGGCTTTGCTGCTGTCACCGGCTTATTACTGAAGCTGTTGTTTTGCAAACTTGCAGAATTCATTTTTTTTTTTTTAACGTCAATCTACATTGGAGCTCATTTGAGGACGCAGCTGATGGCTGCATGTTGTGGGCTTCTGCAGAAACCAGCTGCAAACTGCTACTGATCTAAAGTCTTGTCTGCAGAAGGCTGCTGGTACTTGTAGCTCGATGTGTCAAAAGGGGCGTGGCCATGCTTCGCACGTGCCTGATCACATGTCACAAGGGAGCGTGGCCATGCTCCACGGGTGCTTTTACACATGTCCGGCCCAGTTCCCTATGAATGCCGCACACATACATGTTGAGATAGAAGACATTAGACAACAGAGGGGAAAGCGGGACGCATGACTCTTACAGTCAATGACAGTATTCATGATGCACATAATTACTGTAACTGTTGTTAATTAATTAGCAGCAAAGAGAAACCGTAGACGTCTTTGATGACAGAACTAGAAAGAAACAGGTTGTTATGTGGCCTGGATATTACCATGTTACTCTTCCCTAGAGCTTAAATTAAACCAGCAGCAGAACCGCGCGTTTCGCCAGCTCGCTAACTAGCTGGAAGTCCCCTAATCCCTACCCCCAGCCTCACCGCTTCCCATGATATTACTTTTTAACACTTTGCAAGTTTTTAATACGATTTGGACTTGTTGCAGGATTCACCCACATCCAGAGCCAGAGGGCAGGATGAATCTTACAATAATACATGTAATGCCTCCATGCCTGGCGTATCACTGATCCAAACTCAGAATAGTGCTCGGACGATTGTTATTGGATACAGCCCGGATGCACATACTGATGGCCAATCACTGTTATTTGCCGATAGGCATGGGTTTGGGATGCCTACTCCACCTCAGCCTCAAATGGGAGGTGATATGGTCACTAGGTTGACACTATTCAGGTCAATATGCATTGAGTAGACCACTGAAAGCCGACATGGCTTATGTCAACACATGAAATAGGTCGACATGGCTGAGGTTGACAAGATTGGAAGGTCAACACAGGCATCAGGTCAACGATAGGACAATAGGACGGTCAACAGTCAAAAGGTATACATGAGTTTTCAAGGCTTTTTGAGCATGTCGATCTTTTGATTGTTGACATTCCATGTTGAACTAAGCCATGTCCACCTTTAGCGGTTGACCCAATATTGATTGACCCAATGACCCATACTCAACGGGGGTTCTATTGAAGGTGGAATGTTGCCCATAGTAACCAATCAGATTCTACCTTATTTATTTAGCACCTTCTGCAAGATAGTAGATAGAATCTGATTGGCTGCCCATAGCAAAATCCCATCTTCAATAAAACGCCCATCTTGGACAATTTACCCTATGGTGACTGCATCGAACAGTTTTCCCGTGCAAAAGTGAAAACAAAATGGAGAAAAGTTTGCCGGTAGAGTTAATACGTGTTTTTGGTGTTTTGGACGATTGAGTCTTTGTGCAGGAAATCTGTATGAGCGCTTAGCATCTCTTGTTATTAGTCAAGGTCAGGCTAAAGTTTAATCTTGCTCTTGCGCCAACGTTCTAAATGCCCCATTTGTCACCCGCCACCACTGGCTTTCCAGAAGGAAACCAGACCGGGCTCGTATTAATTCTGCTTGGCAGCCCCTCTATCAACGCGGAATCTTTGGGAATCAGCTTTGTTTTTTATTTTTTTCTCACCGCCTCTAATCTCTCCCTGTAAGAGAAATAAATGCATTATATGTGTCACCTTTGCCAATATTGATCTTGGTGCTGTGATAAGTCATTGGCCGAACTATAATTCAGCAGCACGAGCACAGTTCTCATTACATCTGCTGGACGGCTTCAACAGGAGCACGATGGAATCTCCGGTTTACACAACGCTGCACCCAGGAGCTTTTATGACCAAATCGGAAAGGAAATCAATGGCGTCAAAGCAGCGGCGTATAACACTTTCTCTTAAATATCTTCCGAGAAACAGTTCCCACAGAATGATGGCTTCCCCAAGCTTGTATATGTCTTGGATCAGCCTTATGTCTTTCTATTGGTGGTATCAGGAGCTAAGAGGTCATCATTGGATCAGGTCTTCTCAACATATATGGAAATGATGACTACTTGTGTAAGGTTTTTTTGGCACCGATGGCCAATTTTAGGCTTAGTGCTCCCACCAAAATCCACACACCAATACCAACTTTCGAGAAGCATTGGTTGACGTGCCGAGGTGGCGTCTTAGGGGGTCAACAACAGCCATCTGCATTAGGTTAATTAGGAGTCATCCTTAATTTTGTGATAGACTTAAGGACACCTCCCAGATTATAGAGGCCCTAGGCAGCTGCCTAATGGAAGAGCCAGTCCTGATTGGATGTTCATCCGTTCAGCCTAGGCGGTTGTCCAATGAGGTGCCTACATAACCGTTGCATGACTTTTGTGTACTGACAAACGTATCCCAGATGTATTGCTGGGAAAGGCTTTTAAAAATCAATGATTCCAAGCACTGATCACTCAGGAGCAAATTTATTAAAGCTCAACCTGGGGTATCTGCAGAATGTCCATCAATATGAAGACATGTATGAGACATGCTGCCTTGTACTTTGAAAGCATTGACTGGGTATATAGCAATAATCAGATTTATTTCTCCCATTGTGAACTAATTATAATGAGTCGAATATTTCATTTTTTTTATCATGTTCATCCACTTTTTTTTTTCTTTTTCATGGGGTAAAAAAATTCCACCGTTATCTCTGTGTGTGGATCATAGGGTTGACAGTGTCTACTGTAGGTCGGCTTCAAGCGGATATCCCTAAAAGGTCGATGGACACAATTGTTCTAGAATTTCACACATCCTATCATTAACAATTGTCCTTATAAATAATGGCCCCTTAGTATATGTCACATTCACTAATCCGGTTAAGGGCTCGCTTCCAAATTGTGCATCAATTTTTTTTTTCATTCTTTTTATTCATTCTGAAACACAAGTAACAGATTGGGCAAAGGTGTCCTTATGGATAATTGTATGGAATAATCCTCACTCACAGCTTGTAAAGAGCAGCTCTCGGAATTGGCCGCGTATGTCTGAAGCAGCTATTCATCGGTTCATCTGTAGTGCATGGCGCCGGCGCAACAATTATGTAAATCATTTCTCTGTTCAAACAGCATTTAACAAGGGGTCATAGGTTGAAGATCAATCAGATACAGAGCTGAGAGTTGTAGATGGGAGCAAAGCAGAAGAAACTGCGTGTATATGAATTTACTATTGTCACAAGTGCTGTATGTAACGTGCTACGTAATAATTATATGTAAAAGGAAGGATATTCCATGGTTTGTATACAGGGAATAAGCACACGTGCATGTGAATGAGGTACTGTAATATGTTTATTTATGCATGTATTTTATATATATATATATATATATATATATATATGTCTAGTGTCTGTGAGTCTCCGTAACACTGACATCTGCTGGCAGTGAGTGAAACTACATCTCTTTCTCACACATGCACAAACACAGAAGGTAGCAGACTAGCTTTCAAAGCTTTTGCTTACATTAGTTGCAAGCCTGCCAAAACGACGGCTTCTGCAATGCACTTTCACTTTGAACTGTGACAGTTTTTTCTTTCACTTTGAGCGGTGACAGTTATTAGCTCACAATCTCTCCACCCCATGCCCTGTCCCTATCTGCTCCTGCCTCCAATCCCTGTCTTCACAGCTCCCTCTTTCCCTAAGTTTGAAACAGATCAGTGTCCCTGCAAAAAGTGCTTTAGTTTTCTGTTATGGCATCTTTTTGCACACAAAGGACTAATTTGGTCCCTCGAGTGGCCTCTAGTGGTCACTGGCAGTACTTCACCTCATTTGGGGGTCCATGTGCCCAGGTGATGACACTAACACTAAAAAAAAGACCATTTCCGTGTTGACATTTAGCTTACGTCGACCAGTGTCGAACTTGTGCATGTCAACCCTTTTTGGTGTTTACCTATCAACTATCAACCTAGAATTGACGTCCCTATGTTCCATTCCATACCCGTCGACAATAATTCAGGCAGGGCCGCCGACAGGGGGGTGCCAGGGGTACAGCTGTCCTGGGCCCTGGCCTCTGGAGGGGCGCGGGCAGCTGCCCACAGTGGCACGGCACCACCACCACTCCGCCCCCCCCCCATCCTGCCCCCTGCACCTGCACAAATCCCCCCACCCGGTGCCGGCGGCCAGGTGCGCACAATACACAGTGCAGCCTGCAGAGCGCCGAGCCTAGGATACAGAGGGTCTCGGCGCTCTGCAGGCTGCACTGTGCAGTTAGTGCTCCGAGCCCCGAGGAGAAGATGCTGCGCCGCCACCACCGCTGGTAAGTAATAGTAATTGGGGGGGAGGCAGGGTGCCGGCGCGTGAGGGGGGGAGGCAGGGTGCCGGCACGCGAGGGGGGGTGCCGCTAGGGGCCCGGGCTGAAGGTCAGTCCCGCACCCCAACATTAATAGTGGCGGCCCTGAATACAGGTAATTGCTCAGATTGTTTTCTCAGATAGTTTGTTTTGCATTTTAGAAACTGTGAACAAAAGGTAACAAAACTTATTTGTACATTTGCTGCGAGATACAGTTGTACCAGCCACTCCTATACTAAACATTCTGTCGTTTGTACTTTGTCTGTGATAACGTCAGGTACCCCGGCATGCAAAAACTCTGTATTCAGCAGCTGTGCTGGGAGCTGGAGGTTTGTACTAGAACGGTTATGTTCTAACAAACTTCCCGGGAGATAACAGCTGGTCACTATAGGCTCCTATTGAGCATAATGCTACAAGCAGGGCCCTCCTACCTCTCTGTCCATCTGCTGTTGCCCAGTCTTGTCTTATTATTGTTTCCAATTGTAAAGTGCAATGTTAGTAATACCCCTTTTATACCTAAATCCAGATCCGACCCAGCATTTGGAACACGGATCCAAGCCAGGTCGGAACCGGAATTTCCGGAGGTTGGGCTTCCCCCATTGATATAAACAGGAGCCAGAATGGATGACCCGGTGTACCCGTTTACACTGCCCTCTACCCAGGTTCTGCCTGTGTTCTACCCTGGTCAGAACTTGCGTAGAAGTCCTTTATAAAGGCACATGGGTTAACCCCTTTCACAACGCCACTGACCCGGGTCCACAAGGGAAAACCCTGTGTTTTTGCGGCGTTGTAAAAGGGGTATAATATTCATCCTTCCTTCGCCACCTATATCTTGTCTTATCTCCTTTGGCAGCTTCACCACCCTATTATCTTAAGCATCTGAGCGATGTTTTCCACCATGACTCACTTGAATTAACCGACCGGCAGAGTTTATATATTTAATCGAACTAAAGGTGACATAGACTAGTGCGATTTTGGACGATTTCATCCAATTTCGACGCATTGATAAACTGGATGAAAGCTGAAGAATCGCATGTGTTTTACCTTCGAATCCGATCCGCTGCACGGTCCGCTGCACATTGGATCAGAGCAGGAAATCGTATGGCCTGTACTATAGATATATATCATATGCAAAAGGACCGCATACGATATACCCAGCGGCTGGGTCACTTGCTGGGAAATTACATGTGATACTTCCCACAAGTGCATGGGGCCTTTATCATGTACAGTATACAGAATTCACTAAACCTCAGATCACATTGCATCCAAATATCGCTTTTGCTAGTTTCATTTGACCCCTCCCACTCCTCTTTGGCAGTGCAGGAGTTAATCCCATTGGTATCAGGACCCCCACCCTCCCCATTCCATTACAGGCAGCAGATGAGTATTTGTCTAATTTACTTTCATGCTTTTTAATCTAATCCGTGTTGATATACAGAACTTATTCTTTTATGCATCCATCTTCCATCTATCAAATCAGGAAAATTATTAATTTGAGAGTGAAGTCACAATTTGAAGGGGATTAGTCCGATTTTTAATCTTGTCTATGTTTCTGTTCATTATGGAGAACCCAGTAACGCTGAGATTTAAGCCGCATGTTGTGCCGGCCGCAGAGCCTTTTACGCCATAAGAAAATGGAACCTTTTTTGTTGCGTGTTCCTGACTGATCCCACTTCTATTATCCTCATTTTTTTTATATATATATATGTAGTAATTACAAGGAGGTTTATGTTAGGCTTTTGCTTGTGTGAAATGCTCCCTGCGCCTCATTAAATTTGAAATTAGTACTTGAAAAAGGTCAGGAATAAATATTCTGTTTGTAAAACATTTCCCCGACAGTAAATCTAAAGAAAAACCGGGTGCAGATGTGTCGCTTTCCCCAGATTCTCCTTTCACTGCGCTGTTCTGAGATGTGGCTTTGTTATACACGGCTGAATAAAGTAATGTCATCCAAATGATCAAACACTGGGAGCATTTCAGTTTTATTGGGTCTAATTATCTAGGAAAAAAATAAAATAAAAAAATAAAAAATAAAACAAGCTGCATGCAGCACGCATTGCTTCTCCCGTCTGTTTCCTTAAACGTCTCTCTCTTACTTTCCATATGATAAATAACCGAATAGAATTTTATGTACTGTCTGACCCAGTTAGGGACGGCGCGTCAAGCATCCCACATCTGTACATTTGATGCAGATTCCTGAAGCCCTGGATCATATATTCAATAGAGGAACGTACAGCTGTTTCACACAAATGACATTACAAACCCACTTGGGGCTGGAATGAAGTTTACTTAATCTCGGCCACATATGTTAGGCTTGCTGGCCTACTTTGCTGTGCTGGGAGACTGAGGGTAATAATGAGGGGAAAAAAAGAAAAGAATGAAAAACTTTGATATGGATAATTTAGATCTGGAGTTATCCTAGAGGGTACAGCGTGGATCTCGCTAGGGCCTCGACACAGTGAAGCCACCCCTGGCATGCCTCCAGCAAAGAAGTCATTACCAAAGTTCCTTCATGGTTGTATAGAATGGAAAAACATTGTTCTCACTTAGTTCATTTTTTGTTTAACACCATTTTTTTTAAACATTTTTCACCAGGGCCATCTACCCCACTGGGCTGGGCGGGCTACTGCCCTGGGGCCCCACAAGCGTAGGGTCCTCAGAGCAGCCTATGGCAGTGCAAAAAAAAATTGTTGCTTACAGCAATCCCATTAGCCCTGTCCATCGTTGGCCAACATCCTTCCTCCACCCGGTACTCCTGCTCCAGTGGAGGTACTGAATGCCGGGGGGAGGTTGTACAGTTGGTTCCATAATTCACTGCTTTGCCCGTGGGGGCCCATAATGCTGTTTTACTTTATGTCTGTTTTCTGAGCAAGGTGGGTACTCCCATCTCAGTTTGCACAATGTAATCAGACTGGAAGGCATAAATAAAACAATGGGGGTTATTCTAGTCCATTCTTTCTGACAAAATCCTTCTTAGATGGACAAAACCATGTGCACTGCAGGTGGGGCAGATGTAACTTGTGCAGAGAGAATTAGATTTGGGTGGGGTTTTTCTTCAAAGTGAGATCTATATTGAAGTGTAAAATCATGCAGTCAGTATTTTCCCTGCACAGAAACAAAATAACTCACCCAAATCTAATTCTCTCTGCACATGTTACATCTGCCCCCCTGCAGTGCACATGGTTTTGTCCATCTAAGAAGGATTTTGGCAGAAAGAATGAACTAGAATAAACCCCAATGTTATAAACGTTAGTACAGTATTATAAGAATATAATACAGTGCTGAGCGCAGCCAGCCCTGCCCAGAGACGTGGTATACGACTACAAGTGTCCATGTTGACATTACAACCGTGTCGGAATTTTAACATGTTTGGCATTATGACCGTGTCGGTATTTTGCTGTCGGCCTTTCAACTGTTAGTATTATGACGTCAGGGCCCGCCCCCTTTTCGGCCATCCCCGGCCGAAATAAAAGTCAGTTTTCACCGACTTTTATTTCCGAAGGGGAGAGAATCATGTGATAGTCGGCGACGATGAAAAGATTTCTGTCCACTTCGGTTACATTCAAACGGAGGAGTTCTCGTACACATCCCCTCGTATGCTGGGGGGGGGGGGCTCTGACCTGTTCGCTAGGCTGCCAGCGAACATCTCTGAATTAGGCCCGTGATGTGGAGCTGCTATACTTAATTGAAAATCTAACCAGAGCGGACGATACATTCCCTGAAAGTATTCAAACCATGTTCTCTATACAATGTTAATTGTCACTGTTCATTTTTGTTTGAAAGACAGAAGAGGCGTTTCATGGCTGAGTGCCCCCACTGTGCAGGAAGTCTATAACAGAGTCCATGCTGCAGAATCCGCTTTATGACACGCTCAGATGCCTCTCATTGCTGCTGACATAGGTCTCTCCTTATGAATGACAAAGGTTAAGTGGTCCCGATTTATGCCATGTCCCAGGCTGATCCCTCTGAGACAGACTGACAGCCTTCCCCCGATTCCTGCCGCTCCATAAACATCCAGGTTCATTATTTATCGCCGATATCGCGGCCTCAGAAACGCTGTTTGCTAACGATTCTCTGGGACCAGCCATAAACTAATTGCTTCTAGGATTAGTTACATTTTAAGCAGAATCTCCGCCAATTGTTTCAGGCTCAGCCTGGAAATTCCATTATTTGTAGCCGAGCAGAACAGCGAATCAATTATTTGTTATTGTAGAATATTCCAGGCGCAGAACGAGCATCGCGCCCCGTCTTTGGGGATTATTTCGCTGCTGTCCTATATTTGACATCCTGTTTGTGCTAATATGCTTAGGCCGCGGTTAAAGTAAATTGGGAAAGGTAGAGATTAGAAAGATGTATTAAACATGCATAAGGTCATGTTCAAGTGCAGCGCTCACGCGGGTTGGGATCATTTGGGCTACAGCATGATGGCCGACAGTCATTAGCTCGACACCATTAGGTCGACATGAGAAAAGGTTGACATGGTTCTAGGTCGACAGGTCGTTAGTTCGACAGGTCGTTAGTTCGACAGGTCATTAGTTCGACAATGTCTAGGTCGACAGTCAAAAGGTTGACATTTATCACTGTTTTTTTACCTGAATGTCAACACAGTCGACATGGACACAGTTTCAAGTGCACCGCTTCCCCTAGCATCGCTCACTGCGCTCGGCACACTATTTTATCCACGCCCTAGTGCAGTGATTTTCAACCTTTTTACCTTACGGCACACTAAATAAGATTTTAAAATTGCCAAGGCACGCCATGAGATCCCCACAGGGCAAAACACATTGGCCCCCACAGGAAAAACCAAACCTATTGCCCCTCATATAAAAAACAATCACATGGTCCCCACAAGTAACACAAATAAAATACATTGGTTATTTAAATGAAAAGAAGAGACCAGAAAATAACACTTGAACTGGTGCTGGCTGTAAACTAGTTTGGGCATCTCTAGATCTGGAAGCACACTTGAGAACAGCTCAAGGCACACTAGTGTGCCACGGCACGGTGGTTGAAAAACACTGCCCTAGTGGATGGTAGGGCACAGTGGTGTAAGTTCATCCAAGCTGCCCGGAGGCAAGATAAGTATTGGTGCCCCCCAAATAGCTCAATCAGTAAGGTGTCTGTCTCCAGTAAGGTCAAGGGATCTAACACAGGGTGTGATACTTGCAAAAATGATGTTAGAAGGGGGAGTCAGCCACATTAGCAATATCAACTGATTTCAATTAACCGATTCAAACTTGATGGGGAGGAGAGGTGCCCCCTTGGGACTAGGAGCCTGGCAGCAGATGACTCCATTGCCTCCCAAAGTTCTGCCTGAAATACCGC
Organism: Crinia signifera; assembly: GCF_055691185.1. Taxonomy (NCBI): domain Eukaryota; kingdom Metazoa; phylum Chordata; class Amphibia; order Anura; family Myobatrachidae; genus Crinia; species Crinia signifera. Next base: position 157,148,683 of record NC_139225.1, on the reverse strand, counting down.
CTGACGGAATATGTCAGCTCAAAAAACAGTGAAAAACCCCATGTCGACTTTTTGACTGTCGACCATCATGCTGTAGACCAAATGACCGTATCCCGCTCACGCTGCGGCCTCAGTCTGCGCTCTGTGTCCGCGGTGCGTGATCGGAGAGGTCTCCACAATGCATCATGGCGTGATTTGCTGGGAGCTTAGTAATTGCACATGGCATTGGTTCTGCGAATGGTTCTGCTACTATACATCAATTAATCAGGGAGTAGTGACATCATTGAAGCATGAGGCGTTTTCAGACTGGGGCCACAAAATAACTGCTGCTTTGGTTGACATCGGGGCTGCCATCGTAAATTGCGGGCCCAGGACCAATGAAAAAGACAGGGGCCCCTTTGTGTAGTCTCTGATTGGCTACTGGTCAGCAAGCTGCAAATGGCTTGTGCTTCCTCCATGGCCACCAATCCAGAGAGACTACCGCCCTCACCCCCACCCCCAATGGCAGCCCACCGGCCCTGGTTAGCATTACTGCTCCACAGGACTAAGGTCATGAACTCAAGTCCAACAGGGGATATATGTGTGGAGTTTGTACTGTCTTTTGCAAGCTAGTGTGGGTTTCTTCCTCCCATACTAATGCTGATACAGTAGCTTAATTGACTTCTGACAAAAATGAACTCAAGTGTTAATATTTATTAACAGTTTCTTATATAGCGCACACATATTCTGCAGCGCTGTACAGTGTATAGTTGAACATTCACATCAGTCCCTGCCCCGGTGGAGCTTACAATCTATATTCCCTACCACCTGTACACACACACACACAGACATTCTAGGGTTAAATTTTTTTGTTGGGAGCCAATTAACCTAGCAGTATATTTTTGGATTGCGGGGAGAATATACAAACTCCACACAGTTAGAGCCATGGTGGGAATCGAACCCATGACCTCAGTGCTGTGTGGCAGTAATGCTAACCATTACACCAACCGTACTGCCCTGTATATATAACACATGGTGGGGATAGAACCCATGACCTCAGTGCTGTGAGGCAGTAATGTAACCATTACACCATCCGTACTGCACTGTATACATAACACATGGTGGGGATGGAACCCATGACCTCAGTGCTGTGAGGCAGTAATGTAACCATTACACCGTCCGTACTGCCCTGTATATATAACACATGGTGTGGATAGAACCCATGACCTCAGCGCTGTGAGGCAGTAATGCTAACCATTACACCATCCGTACTGCCCTGTATATATAACACATGGTGGGGATAGAACCCATGACCTCAGCGCTGTGAGGCAGTAATGTAACCATTACACCATCCGTACTGCCCCGTATATATAACACATGGTGGGAATAGAACCCATGACCTCAGTGCTGTGAGGCAGTAATGCTAACCATTACACCATCCATACTGCCCCGTATATATAACACATGGTGGGGATAGAACCCATGACCTCAGTGCTGTGAGGCAGTAATGTAACCATTACACCATCCGTACTGCACTGTATACATAACACATGGTGGGAATAGAACCCATGACCTCAGTGCTGTGAGGCAGTAATGTAACCATTCCACCGTCCGTACTGTCCATTATATATCCATGTGATAGGAAATATAGGGGGCAGATTTATCAACGTGTGATACCCTTATGACCCATTATGAATGATAACAGATGCTCCAGCCTATCAGCTGCTGTCACTTGTTTGAAAAATTACAGGAGCTGATTGGCAGGAGCAGCACTTATCATAACAAAAATATCACTTGTTGATAAATCTGCCCATGATGCTGGGTCCACACTGGACAATATATTGTTATGCACTGTACCAATATTGTTACCAATATATCTCTAAAATTGGCCAGTGTGTATGCTCGTACAGGGCTGCTGATTTACATGTAACCAAAATAGCTACTTGATGCCTATTTATACGAATTATCTATTATCTACGTCGGAGGGTGCAGCCCCCAAAACGCGTCAGGTCCATTATATCATTAATACCCCATTACCAATTCATTCCATATCAAATACTGCTTAAAAAAACCCTACAAAAATGACGATCACATATTTATGTTGATGCAAACCATATATTACCGAGACAAAATGTTCCAGTGTAGCGTGATAAGCCAAAATCCACAGGAACATGAATTTTGCAGAAGAATACATTACTTTGTGCCATATGATGTGGTTAAACTTTAATATTTGTTCCTATAAAGCCCCAGGCGAAGCAGGGCTCCTTCGAAGCGTTGTATATTACCAGACCTCTAGACAAAACACTGTTTACTATCTACAGCTTCTACAAAGTTAAATCCTGAAGAATGGGAACCACACAAAGTTCCATCAGGGAAAACAGAAGTCGACCAGCTGCGCAAACAGCTTGGTTAGTATGGCCGGTTCCGCGGGAATGTGGGGACCATTGTCAGTACTGGGAAACTAAATGGAGTCTTTAGTAGGGGGCGGGCAAACCATTAACATAAGTTCTCCACAGGAAACAAGCGTAGAATGGAGTTTGAATGACTTCAGTCGCTGGCCGAAGCTGCAAACTCAATGGTTGGACCAGGTGTGAGTGTGTGAGGTTTACATCTGGGTCTGCTCCATTGTGGGGCTCAATCACGCCCATGATGTGGGTTTGTGTCTGTGATAGGGAGCAGAGCTGGTCCAAGACAAAGGGAACTTTGTTTTCATGGGAGATTCCTGTATGATTGATGGTGGTACTTTCATAGCAAAGAGCCAACAAGGGCTATCTGAGCAAAAACGCCGAAGGCATCTTATCGTATAGCCCACCCCTGACATGCCACATTGGTACTGTATATTTATTCTTAGCCTTCCTCATGTACGTCACATCTTGTAAGAAATACTCTCATTCAGGAAGGAGATACTGTAGACTGGACCATACAGTTTACACACCAAAACGTTTTGGATTGGATGCAAATTGTATGCAAATCGTGTGATCCAATTTGCTTATGATTTGCATACGATCCGATCCCAATCTGATCCCATCTGTATTCAGATGAATGGATCTTGTACAGATCCTACCTGCAGCAGGTAGGATCGGAATCGGAACCAATTTGGATCGAACTAAACGATTTTGACCCAATCTGGATCCAATCTGCATCTAATCGGTCTGAATTGGATCCAGATTGATGGGATTGTGCCCAAATCGTTTTGGTGTGTACCCAGCATAAGAAGGGCTGTTGGGGAGGGGGTTCCCAGTGTGTGCAGTCTGTGCGTAGCCCAGGGCTTACTCGGTGACTGCGATTGGAACGTGGCCGTAGCTGTTGTCACACCACTTCCCCTCAATCACCTGGGCACGCCAGCGTTGTCCCTGACACTCTCAGAAAATGATCGGTAACCACCCCCTAACGCCGGCCTTCTGCCAATCACCTTGCGTGTGGCAGCAAAAAAAGAAAAAGCATACACCTGTGCAGTCTATCGATAATTGGACGGCCTGCAAATTTTCAGCCGTGAAATGACCCCATAGATGCTAGGTGTATAAGGACACATCTAGGCAGCATGGACAGTGTAATGGTTAGCATTCATGGGTTCTTGGGTTCAAATCCCACCTTGTTCCTAACAGTGTGGAGTTTGTATATTCTCCCCATGCTTGCGTGGGTTTCCTCCAGGTGCTCCAGTTTCCTGCCACACCCCAACAAATACACTGGTAGGTTAATTGGCTCCTGGCAAAAATTTACTCTAATGTAATTAATGCCTGTCAATCACTATGCGAGCGCCCCGACAATTGAAAATATCACCGTAGGCGCTCACAGCGATGGGGGGGGGGGTGCACATGCGCATTACCGCCTACACGCAGACCCGCAAACCGAATACGGTGCTCCGTGTGCAATCCTGAATCGGCCCGTAAGTTCAACAAGGATGCCTCACTCAGAGTCATTATTAATTGTGTGATAGACTCAGGGGTGCCCCCAGATTCTGGAGCCCCTAGTCCTGGCATGTCCAAACTGTGGCCCTCCAGCTGAAACTAAACATCCCAGCATGCTTTGCCCTAGTTTTAGCATTCCCTAATAGCAAAATTGTGGCAGGGCATGATGGGACTTGTAGTTTCACAACGGCTGGAGGGCCATAGTTTGGACATGCCTGCCCCTAGGCTAATGGCAGAGCTGACCCTGGCAAGCAACGTTTGAAGGCACCAAAAATGATATTCCACATACAGTAGAATCTCATTAAATGTAGCTTTCTCCTATACTGAAAACGACGATCCCAATGACATTTCTCTAGAGTCCCAGAGAACGCCGCCCTTTGTAAGATACATCCGATCTACAGTGTTTTATTATATTTTTGCAAAAAATAATCATACTTCCATTCCTGTGCATAATTGCATACAGGGACTTTCTACTTTTTTCGTTGTTACACCACAAGCCGCGAACCAAAATTATTTGATCATTTTGCAGAAAAAAACTAACAAACAGGCGTCGCAGCTGGTAACCGGCATCGTCTTTTGTGAGAAAGAAAATGAATAGTGCTTTATGTGTTTTCTTTTTGTGTCCGCAAGTTTACAATGCTCATTATTGTCCTCAGAAATAAGCGTATCACTGAGTCACGTAACCGCACTAATGCAATATACTGCTGCCTTCTACACCTACTGTATAGTACAACATCGTTTTAGGAGTTGGCGAAGTCAGGACTAGGCAAAACCTCATCCTTAATTTTGTGACAGGCTGCATATGATGTCATTGGCACCCCCCAGATGCTTACACCTTAGGCAGCTGCCTAATATACAGCCCTGTGTACGGTCTCAAACCATCAACCATTTGCCCGAATATTGGGCCTTATTCTAGTTCACTCTTTTTGACAAAATCCTTCTTAGATGGACAAAACCAGGTGCACTGCAGGGGGACAGATGTAAAATGTGCAGAGAGAATTAGATTTGGGTGAGTTATTTGTTTCTGTGCAGGGTAAATACTGACTGCTTTATTTTTACACTGCAATATAGATCTCACTTTGAAGTAAAACCCCACCCAAATCTAATTATCTCTGCACATGTTACATCTGCCCCACCTGCAGTGCACATGGTTTTGTCCATCTAAGAAGGAATTTGTCAGAAAGAGTGAACTAGAATAACCCCCTTGGTGCGGATACTCCTCACACTGTAGGTACACAAGATAGAGATATTTAGCACAGTGTGTGGGTTTCAGAGAAGACTAATTGGGATGATTCAGCACCGGTATTTTCTGGTCTGAAGGCAGCAATGAAGCCATCTACAGTTCTCATATCTCAGCTTTCCGAGGAAGACGGGGACATGCGCTCGTTATAATATCCGCATACAATCACTCAGTTATTTTCAGCACCACCCACAGAGTTAGTACAATACGTGTACCATCGCTCACATTAGTCACTCAGCGTTTGGATGTGGAATGCAAGACAGATCTGACGATATTGGGGCTGATTCAGTATGAGTTGTAGTTTTGAGAGTAATCACAAAACTACAACTCCCGGGGCTAGCATACGGGAGGGGGAGGGGCAAGGATACCCCGCATGCCGGATCCCCAATTGCAAAATGTATCCATCACTATTATGCGAGCAATCCGCTGAATAGCGAAGCGCAAACATTCTACCGGTAGCCCCGCCTTGTCTGCACAGTCTAGCTGCGAAGGCAGGTGCAGGCGGGGGGGGGGCATGTTTTGGGTCGCAGCCTCTGCGCATGACATGGCGCAACTACCGTGCCAGCCCCACAAATGGTCCGGACACTCCTGCATTATGCTGATGGTGCCACAACAACGCTGTATCGACGCCCTGAAAATGCCCACGTCGCTGCTCCTCCTCTCCTCCATCGGGCCTTAGACTACGGCATGCGTAGAATACCAAATGTCGCCAAATAGCAAATAATATTTTATTATTAATGCACCCTATGATTGGGCAGCGCTGTGCCTAGTGGGCGGGACATACAATAGAATGACATGGCACATGGGTCACCAGACAGGTCGGATACAGACTTAATACTGTATCTCCCACAGAAATAAACAGGGCCCTGGTCACAAGAGCTTGCATTTACTGGAGTAAACGTTCATTAGGTTGACCCATATTATATGGACATGCATTGCGTCGACCACTGAAAGTCGACATGGCTTAGGTTGACGCAGGCAAAAGAGGAAAAAATGGCTAGTTGACAGGGTTGGAAGGTTGACACCAGCATTAGGTTGACATTGGCAAGGTGAACAGTCAAATGGTCGACATGGGGTTTTTCACTTCTTTTGAGCCCAGTAGTGCCGACAGGCCGTACGTCATGCCCTACCATCCAGTAGAGTGTGGAGGTAGAATAGAATAGTGCCGAAGCATGCGAGAGGACGCGGGACACTTTGGCGGTGTCCATGTAGACTATGTTGACATTCGGGACAAAAAAACGCGAAAAACTCATGTCGATTTTGTTGACTCTCATCCTTGCCATTGTCGACCTAATGTTTGTCTAGACCTTCCAACGCTGTCGACCTTAGCCATGTCGACCTATTTAATGGGTCATGTCTACCTAACAACCCATACCGTATACTGTATTGAAACTTTTTTTATACATTGCCTCGTGCCTCAATGATATCACAAGAACGATTCCTGTTTCCATCAGGCTTTGTAGCGTTGATTACTGGAGTTTATTGTTTAGCAGATGTCGCAGGAGAATTAAAAAATCTGCCAGAAACTTAAAAGTGTCTAATGAATGATCGCAGCAATAAGTACGTAAAAGGCATCGAGCAAGGGTCCGGGGGTTAATTCCCAATGACACTTTAGTCATAAGTCCGTAAATGCTAAATCTCAGCCGGTGCCGGCTCCCGGATACGTGGGCTCTGTGTACGGTGATATATTTGTGTTTTGTTTTTTTCTTTTATAAATTACAGTCCCATTATAAGTGGCAATTTGCCACTTGGAATAGAGAGCTCTTGGGACTTGATGTATCAAAAGGTGTCAAGGTTTAGCACTCTCTAATTTTTATTTCACATGAATAAAAGATAGAATGTCTTAGACCCTGGCCCCCTCTGATGAACGCCAGCCAAATGCTGCTCTTGGCACTGAATTATATACACATTAACATACTATTGATCTCAACAAGTTATGTACGAACAAGCGGAAAAATTATAATAGCGCGTTACAGCCGAGGTAACGGTGCTCATTCTAGCACAGTCAGATCTGTATTTTAGCGGAAATACAGACTGAACTGTGCCAGAAGCAGCAGAGCAGAGAGCGACACCCCAGGCAGGAAAGAAGAACTGCAAGGGTTTTGAAAGGTGCAGTGTAAGATAAAGTTAATGAACACCTTCTTCTGGATGGTTTTGATTGGCTAAGACTGGATCTTACACAAACCGACCAATTTGAAGGTTAACTCTATGGTATTCAATTGTTACATCATGCCCAATGTCCCATCTAAAAGGACAGGAGATCTTAGGGCAATATTCAATTGATCTATTTTTTTGCGCATATCGCCCTAATTATGGTCAGGGTTAGCCATGCATTCGCACATTTCAGCTCACCACCCCTGGGGATAGTGAGCTGAAATGTTGGAGAAAAACAATTGAATACCGACCTACTGTATGTGGATGTGAAGGACCCCCAGCCTTAACATGAAAGAGAAGCACCCAAGGCCGGTGTGTGGCATCTTAGAAGTTCCACAGCCACCACTGGCATTAAATACAACATAGATATCCCTCATTTTGTGATAGGCAGTCTCAGTGGCGATCCCCCAATTCCTGACACTCTAAAGCTGTGTAATGGCTCTGGAAGTGCCCCCTCCCTGCTACCACCCTATTGAAGTGATCAGACAGGGACTTTGGGGTATATTCTTGAAGCAGTGAAAAGAGTAGCGAAAAAAGCAAGTGGAGAAGTTGCCCATGGCAACCAATCATTTTAAAGAAGGCACTTGATAAAATGGTACTAAAACATAGGGTCGTTTTGCGGCTGTTACCGGGAATGACCCTCGGTAATCATCTCCTGCAGTAGAGACTGGCTGTTTCGTGCTTAATACAAACTTCTAGAACATTCCACATCCACCGGCACGTTGATAGAAAAAGTTTTTTAGCGAGATTTTCCGAGTTCTCTCATTATTCCAGCCGCCGGAGAACTTTAGGGTTTATTAATAGATATAATTGTTCCCAGACAATATGACTACCACTGAACTCACTGTACATATTCCTAAATTGATCTATTTTATACAGTATTTTTGTGGCGTTCTGCGGGGCTCTGACACAATGGCGGTGGCAATCATTTCAAGATTCCCATTGTTACCTTCGTCTCTGGCTGGCTGACATTACCGTACCACTTACACCCAAATTGGCACACGCTCTATTCAATTAGACGTACAATTTGACAGCAGTGACCCTTACAGTTGGTGTCAAACCACAGCTGAAGATGAATTGCGCAAGGCGCCGTTTTCAGACGTTAACACCTGTTTCTCTCTTTTTTTCTCTCGCCGTTACACGGCATTGAAGCGGAACTCACGCAGCCCGGGAAGCATGCACTTTTCTCCGACTAATTGAAAGTATTTTAAATAGACTGACACGATTCAATGCAAAGCCTGGAAACTGGAGGAAAAAAAAATGTAAATTAAGAAAAAAAAAAAAAAAATCACACGTACAAAGTGTTTTTCAGGCTGCTTGCGACAAAGATTTTTTTTATTTATTTTTGAAGTATTTTAAATTCAGGATAATCTACAGACTATTCTGCAGCCTTTAGATACCTGAGCGTTCATGTTCAAACAAGCATACGGATGGATTCAATAGATCAAGGCTTCCGCCATTGTAACGACTGCTTCGTGGCTTGCAGGACTTGTTTTCTAAGCTTCATCTTTGGGTGCAGCAGAGGCGGTGGCAGCACATGGGTTAAAAGGAAGGTTCCCTTTCCCCACCAGGCAGCGATAGTGGGGGCTGCACCAGGTTTGAGGATGATACAATTTGCATGAGAAAGGGTCTGTTAGGAATGCAGCCACTGGAAACTAACGACTTTCCTAATTGGTGCCCAGAGTTCCCAGTGAATGATAGGCTGCATGCTCCTTGTGTGAGTATTGGGTAAGCCTCCATTGTCTGCACTCTGGGCCTGATTCAGGTTCGTTCACTAAGCAGCGGTCGTTCATTGCTTAGCAAGCAGATAAAATACCAGCCAGATAAAATACCAGCCAACCAGCCCCAACTGTCAGGGGTTTGATTGGCTGGTGCTTTGTCTCTGACCACTTTATATCTTTCCAAGTCTCAGTAAAAAGACACCATAGTCCTAGGGCAACATGGATGATGTAATGCAGGTATGTCCAAACTATGGCCCTCCAGCTGTTGCGAAACTACAAGTCCCATCATGCCGTGCTGCAGTTTGGCAATTATGGAATGCTAAAACTATGGCAAGGCAGATGGAGGGCCACAGTTTGGTCATGCCTGGAGTAATGGTTAGCATTACCGCCTCACAGCGCTGAGGTCATGGGTTCTATTCCCACCATGGCCCTAACTGTGCAGAGTTTGTATATTCTCCATGTGATTGGGTGGGTTTCCTCAGGGTACTCCGGTTTCCTCCCACAATCCAAAAATATACTGCTAGGTTAATTGGCTCCCAACATATTTAACCCTAGAATGTCTGTGTGTGCGTGTGCATGTGGTAGAATATGTGTGCGCTATATAAGAAACTGTTAATAAATAATAGTCCTGAAACATACTATAACCCCCCGTACTAGTGTGGCGACAGAACACATCATTATGCCTGTATTATACACGGCGCCTGTTTGCGGAGGTGGCTGATAGAGTGATTTTAGCGATCACCTTGTTAGTAAACACTTGGTGGAGTGTAGGAATGAGATGCCCCTGGGTGTCACTCCGCAATAGGAACAACCCAGCCAAATAAAATGATAAGAGAAGCCCTTTAGGCGTCTCGGCGCGCTGCCGTCACAGGATGCCATTTCCATCTTAATGAAAGCAGTCGCGACGCCTGTGGCATGTTTATAGAAGGGCTGCACAGCGCTGGGATCTGCTACTGAGAAACATGTCACCGTGTCACCCCCGCGGGGGGGCTGCGGAGAACATATGGAGGAACTGGGAAGCACCGTCATTCCAAGGACTTCGATTAATAAACGCAAAACTTTATGGTTTAATTATAGCGAACCTTAATATTAGTATAATGAAGCTGAATGTGGTTACAGTGATCCTTAATGTGGTAATAGCAAACCTTAATATAGGTTTATTCATGGCCTGATTAAGGGTTCCAGCCGCCCTAATACAGGAGTGTCCCTCAGACCCCCCCCCCCCCCATTCATAAATTATAATTTTTCTTACCTACATGCTCATTGCCGGGGATTGTGTGCTCATTGCCAGGAGTTTTGTGCTTGTTGCCAGGGGTTACATGCTCATTGCCAAGGGATTCTTGCTCATTCTCAGGGGGTTACATACTCGTTTGTTGCCAGGGAGTTAATGCAAAGAGCGCACCATCGCTCCCAGAATCTGCACCTCCGCGTAGCACTTGACCAACTGCATTCCCCTGACAGATGCTAGAGGTCTAGTAGGACATCCAGGGTCTGTATCCTAAAAGGCCGGGGACATTTTTGTGAGGCCGGTTTTGTGGTCCGCATTGAATTTGCAGAATGGTGCCGTGTGCCATTGCCACTGCGTTTTAATGCCAGCAACGACAACCGATCTTGAATGCCTCGCAAAAAAACAAGCATTTTTGCATCAATTTGGGGCTGCCGTAAAATTGCACCCCACGTGATTATCCTGGCTACTTGGATTGACCCCATAGAATTTGACAGCGGATAAAAAACACTTGGCCAATCTAGTCTGTCCACACACACACAGGCACAGGTTCATTTTTTGTTTGAAGCCAATAAACCTACCAGTATTTTTGTCTTTTTAAGTGTGGGAGAAAACTGGAGCACCCGGAGGAAACCCACATAAGCACCGGGAGAACATAAAAAACCCCACACCGTAGGAATCAAACCCATGACCTCAGCGCTAATGCTAACCATTACACAATCTCTGCCGTCTGTACTGCAGTAAAATGATCCTTAATATTGGAATAGCGAAACTTCATTTGATTATTATAGTTACGATATATCGTTATATCGTTATATATATATATATATATATATATATATATATATATATATATATATATATATATATATCGTTATACAGTGGTCGAAGTGGAAATTTTGAAGTGGGGGTATGGAAATTTTGAAGTGGGGGTATGGAAAAGTAAAGAGTGAATATAGTGCGCACCTTCGGACACCCCCCTGTCCATCAACGTCCCCTGCCAGACTGCCCCGTTGTACAGGGGTATTACAAAAGCACAATATGTGCTGCTGAGTGATCAGAGAGCATCCTGAGGGGGAAAAAAAACTTTTTTTTTTTATCTTCAGATTAAAGTGGGGGTATGCCATACCCCCGTATACCGCCCCACTTCGACCACTGTCGTTATATATATATATGATATATCGTTAGCGGTTACAATGAACCTTAAGATGATCTTGAAACATTTTCTTGATATATCTTATTTAATTGTGAAGGAACCAAGTGACTGCTCCCTGCTCCTGACTATCCAGCCCCTGTTGTATCATTCCCAGCTTCCTTCCTGAATAATATACAGTAAAATGACACTTTGGGGAGAGGTCTGCGGAGTAGGGCAGTGACCCCACATCTCACCACAGACTGCAATTACGCCATACTGTAGATTGGACAGATAGCGGCTTTTCTACAGAATAATCCATGGGGACATTTACAGTCTTAAATGCAAAAGAAAGGGGGGGGGGGGGGCACAAAATGAATTCTCGCTGTGCAATATATAATTAATGCACTCCAGTTATCAGCGGCATCTTTTTCAGATTACTCCTCAGATGAGTTCTTAGTAATTATAACAAAGCTATAGAAATCCGGGGAGTAAATATATTTTACAGTACAAAATGTTGCTACACACATTGGTTTTCATTGACACACTTTAATCTAGACCATCTAAATGAATGGGTGATTGGTTGCCACCGGTTATCGTACATCAGCACCTTTCTCTATAGTGATTAAATGACCCCTAACATCCTAGGTGATAAGGGAAACGGTGCACACAGTAATAGCAACAGCGCCACCTAGCTACGCCACCAAATCAATGGTCCCATGTTTTTCAGTGTAACTGGAGAATTTTCTTACACAGTGAGCGATATATCGTTAAACATATGAGTGATACCTTAGCTTAAGCATTCACAGAATGGGTATAGTATATGGGAAATCCTTTATTATACAAGTGACAACTGAAACATATGCTTCCAGTGGGTATATATATACTGTATACTGTATATGTTTTACCCTTATATTGCAGCTCCTTGCCATTGCATTATTGTAGACTGGTTTGTCTCCATTACTGCTGCTTGCTTTCACTGTATGTGCTCTGTATTAGAAGACATTTCACTGCACAATAGCTTAGAGCTGTTTCCATTTAAACTGTCCTGGTTTCCAGATCTCAGATGGAATCCACCATGAAAAGCAGGTGGCAGCAGAAGTGGACCCCCCCCCCCCCCCCCCCCCCCCCCTTACACTCCCCGAGCCACGTTTGCACAGTTTCTAACTGTTCCTGATTTCCAGGGACAGGCTGAGGTTGCAGAGATTTATCCCTGAACACGTTTCACTATGTAAATGTCTGTATTCGTCAATTGGGCCAATTCCACCGTAGAAAGCCTTTCATTTTTTTTTCTTCTCTGCGGTTTTACATGAAATCCTTACAGTCCCATTCTCATTTTGTGGGATTTATAAGGTCACGTTTGCTGAATAGATGCAAAATAAAGATTTTTAACGATGTGCACAATACCGTTGTCGATATTATCGTGCGTATCTTCCAATGTGTGCGCACTATATCGTTTACAATGCGAGTTGTCAGCGACCAACCCTCCCTGTTGTTTGCGCATTCAGTTCAAACCCTGACTATGGGCCTGATTCAGAGTTGATCTCCGATAAGTGAATTTACAGGCCGAGCGATTATCGAATGACTGTATAACGAATGCATTGCACATGTGCAAGGGCAAACAGCGACAGAAAAAGCGTACGTATTGTAAACATAAAGTGGTCGGAGGGTGACGGACAGCAAGTCAGCATTTGGGAGTGATAAACGGGCGTTTTTGGGAGTGTCCAGGCATTTTAAGGTAGGATCTGTGATGTCGGCGCCAGCCTTCATCGGCTTGTCTCTGACGCAGAGCTGGTGAGGGGTCGGAGTTTATCACATCTGTACAGACTGGGGAAATTAATAGATGCTGAGTGAATTGTGTATAGATGTGCGACAGAATAGATTGCTCTATTTTCACAATTCACCCACAGATTGGCACGGGCGATAAAGCCGCGTCAGGTTGTATATTGTTACAGATATCATTTAGCAAACCTCCCAACTTTTTTCACCATGAAGGAGGGACAGCCGCGTGCCCTAAAAGCAGTGGGCATGGCTTACCGGCAAGGAAGTGTAGTCTATAATGGTGTCATTCACGCGAGACCACGCCACATTTTTGATGCTCTGGGGGCTTGGCCAGCCCCCAGTCTCTCTGCTGTGGGAATAGATGCTGTGCACATGCGCAACTATTACAGCCCCCCCTCCCCCCACCATGGGACACTGCCAGCCCCGGGAGGGACGTGGTAACATCCCCAAAAACCGGGACGTTCCAGTGGTATGCAGAGCAGTTGGGAGGTATGGTTTAGTGTGTATACGCAATTCCATTTGCCTGGGATTTCAAATGAAAACACTAAAAATACCGGTCATTGAGAATATCGTATAGTGTGTAGACAGGTCTTTTTGGTAATTATTAGATATTTGTTTTTACTTTATCTCTCTGTGAGCCTCGATACATTTCCCCCTTCAGAGAGACCAAACCCTTAGTTATCTAGATCATACACACCACCATTGTAATCAGATAAAAAATATGTCCCCAACTAATACGTTGTTGTTTTTTTCTACTTTTTATATTTAGAAACTTATCTATAATTTAATGAATTTAAAACGAGAAACAACTCGTGGAGCCTGGTGATAAAATGCGCAGTGTGCGATAATGTGCTTTGAACAAGACTATTAAAAGAAGTACCGTAATTAAAAAAAAAAACAGTATATATTCCTGTCTTTTCTTTACCAGGATTCATTTGTAGTTTCTTTCTCTGTAAAAGTTGGATACAGCACAAGCAGGTTTGTTATTTTAAGCCAAGAACTTGTTTCTGTATATCTGAACACGTTCATGTGTGGGAGATGAGGTTTCCATAATTCCACCGTGGTGACATAGATTACACTGCATAGCAATCTCATTGAGATCTGAATTGTAATGTAAAAATAAAGCTGTCCCTTAATTGTGGGCTTCATGCAAAAGCAGCCAGTATTTACCCTGCACAGACAAAAAAATATGCCCATAGAAATCAAAATCTAACTGTTGCCTCTGCCCCAACTGCAGTGCAGCTTGGTTGTGTTCGGTTGCTTGATTCTTTATTTGACTTACGCACATGAATCAAATATAAAGAAATTCAGAAGGTTTATAGTCAAATCAGGACATCATCATCGTAGTCAAATCAGGACATTATCATCTCAATGCGTTAGACCTTGATGTATTAATAGATTGTATCTTCATTAGCATTTCTAGCAGAAAAACAAGGAGAGCGATATTTTGCAGAGTTTGTGCTGGCGTTGTGTAGCACACAATGTTATTCTCTGTTGTTAAAAGGAAAAGGACATTTCAGGACTGAATGGGAGGGTGTGTAATTGTCAAACAAAAGTTCCAGCCAGCGTCTTAAGTCTCGTGTTAGGTGGGAGAACCTGAACAATGAATAGAATTCTCTTTTGGAATAGAATACCTCCATCATTAATTCTTCGGCCATTGTGTTAAGAGGTTTAGAGCAGCAGACCGTGTCAGCGTAGGCGAAGTGCATCTTCTCTAGAAGCTTCTCGTAGAATGTGTCCACTATGCAACATGCACATCCAAAACTCTGCTAAGGTTTAAAGAACCCAAAACAGACATTGGGGGGGGGGGGGGGGGGGGGGTCTCAAAGATTGGATAGAGAAAAAGTGAAGAGAGAGATATTACAAACCAATCAGCTTCTATCAGTCGTGTCACAGTCTGTGTTTGAAAAGCATCATGAGCAGATTGGCCGGCACTTTATCTCTCTCCAATAATTGATACATTTCCCCCATTGACTGATCTGAAATACAGATATGCGGCATGGCTGCCTACCCTCCTGCATTCTACAGGATACTCCCAGAAATAACGGCAATCTCCCTCTCTCCCTCATTAGTCTAGCAATCTCCCTCATGTCACCTAGCCCACATTAAACTGTTATATCATAGTTACCTCCCCTCCTGCATTCTGCAGGAGACTCCCTGACATAGCAGCAATCTCCCTCTCTCCCTCATTAGTCTAGCAATCTCCCTCATGTCACCTATCCCACATTACACTGTTACATCATAGTTACCTCCCCTCCTGCATTCTGCAGGAGACTCCCTGACATAGCAGCAATCTCCCTCTCTCCCTCATTAGTCTAGCAATCTCCCTCATGTCACCTATCCCACATTACACTGTTACATCATAGTTACCTCCCCTCCTGCATTCTGCAGGAGACTCCCTGACATAGCAGCAATCTCCCTCTCTCCCTCATTAGTCCAGCAATCTCCCTCATGTCACCTAGCACCACATTACACTGTTATATCATAGTTATCTCCCCTCCTGCATTCTGCAGGAGACTCCCTGACATAGCAGCAATCTCCCTCTCTCCCTCATTAGTCTAGCAATCTCCCTCATGTCACCTAGCCCACATTACACTGTTACATTTTTGGGATAAAAGGAATGAGAAATATATACATTTACATTGAATCATCAGCGCCATTTCCCAGCACATTACCAAGTATAGTATCTCTTACTAACTGCTTTGGGCTCATCTACATTTGGATATAAGACATTGTATAAGATTCCTCTCAGATGTAGCAGTGCACACCCACGCTTCTAGGTGCCACGTTCACAATCTCTTTTCACAATCTCTCCATATATGGAACTGGACACGCCCTTTGGGTGGAGCATGACACGCCCCCTCAATGGGGCACTGTGCAAAATTCTACTACCAACTATAATCTCCCTGAAACTAGTTTTCAAATGTAGGCAAGTATGATATGCGGTCATCGAGTGAACTAGCCAATGATCCACAGGATTTGGTGGCAGCCATAACAGGGCGCCAATGTGCCTCACGCTTCCGCCGCTCAGGACCGATTAGACTGACTTTTATTTCTGAAGGGGAGAAAAATGATTCGATGGTTGGTGGCCGGCAAATTATTTCTCTCCCCTTCGGCCAAATATGAGAGGATGTGTTCTTGTGTGTTACCGAGGGGATGCGGGTGGCACTGGCTGTGGGGCGATGGGCGGGATTAACGATCGCTGCTTAGCGATCGGTAGTGAATCAGGCCCTTAGTTTCCTTGTGTTGCCTGCAGTTCTGTCATTGAAAACACTTTTACTGCGGCGCCATTGCGACCACATCTGAATGAGGCCCTCTATAAGGCCCTTGGGCACTATGGGGGGGGGGGGGGGGAGGAGGGGGACACGCCAGACTCCCCATACTGCAGAATTCTGTGCAGCCGCATGGCACTAATTACTGCAGGGAAGTTGGAACTGTGCCGCGTACAGAGTTATCCCAACTCCCCTGGCTTTAACAGGATAACATGTTTCTCACTAGGAGGCTGCTGCTCGGTAAATTAGATATTGTATTTCAGAAAAGGTCACTCGTCACCAGCCTTCCTCCTGCTTTATTATCTGGCTACAACAGCATCCTCCCCAGAAGCGGCTTACACTTTGATTTCAGATTAATCAGCCTATCTCAGGCTGCGGTTTGTGTCTGAATCCAGCCTACAGCGTCTGATTACAGCGCCACTAGACCTGTTGAGGCCTCACCTTTCGCTGCCTTTTTTTTTTTTTTTTTACGAACCGTAAGGACGATAATTTCATATATTATTATTATTTCTTGTAAGTGGTAGCAGCTGCGGAAAACACGTCGTTCTTGTCTGCCGCTGATTTTTTGAATAAAGCATTCATTTGATAAATTAATTTTATATCTATAGGATGAACAGAAGGAGAGAGAGAGACGGTCGGGTAAATTAAAGATGTCTTGCGGATTGAAAGTCTCATCTCTCCTCTGTAGATGGACGGCGGCTCTGTGAAATATTTACTGTACTTTTTTTTCTCTCAAAAATGAGACGCTATAAATAAAATTATTTGGAGGAAATAAATAACTTGGGCGATTCTCATTTCAGACACACTGTTAAAAAAAATAGCTTTTGGTGACAGCAGCTATCCCTGATACATGGGAGCAGCGGATAGGTGTATGCTTGCTCTGGATATATGCTTACACTAGATATATATTACTGTATGCTTATTTTGGAAGAGATGAGACAAGCAACATAAGACATTTGCAAGGCTGCATGTTCTCACCCTGGGATTAAGGACAGCAAAGGTAAAATTCATTTTTGAGAAAGTTACACGTGCAAAATACATAAATAATCACTACTTCTGGTGTATCTGTTTTGCCAGGTGCACCGTGGGATGAAGGAAGTGGGGGGGGGGGACCCATCAGCATCGGCCTTGTAGACGCACAACCTTATCAAGGGTGGGGGAGCGATGTTTTGTGTTCAGACGCAGGTTGCGTGCGGCCAAGGCAAACAGGGTGCTCGCCGGGCACACGCACCCAGGATTGCAGATGTGGGACGTGCGGCAGCGGGCCAAGGGGTTCACCCCATGGGAACGCCCATCGTTTCATGGGCATTCCTATATAAATCGCCCGGTGACATGGATGGTGGTGGTGGGGGGTAGGCAGCTGCCCGCCCACTTCCTCCCGAGGGTGCACGCATATCTAAGTGACCAGAGAGGCACCTTCGCCAATCATTTATGTTAAACATCCATCAGCAGCCAGAGCGGGCAAACCCGTGCAGCACGCACGCGCATGGGGGGGGGGCAGCATTCACCGGACGGGGTTTGGTGGACTTGCAAGGCAGCGAATCAACCAAAATACCCCCCCCCCCCCCCCGCAGTGTAGCCTTTTAGATGGGATGACCACATTGCTGTAATTTCGAGCCTCGAGACAGGGCATTGTGATGCCCCCTCATGATTGGCCAGGGAACGGTTGATCTAACCAGGGGTGTAGAGAGCCGCGTATGGCCCTAGTAATAAATGGTGGGTGACCAAACAAAAGGTGTGTGTCCACAGCCCCTAAAAATAAAGGAATGTAAAAATATTTTAATTTCGGGGATGTAAAGCCTTCACAGGGGGCACCATTGTACCGCAGGGGGGAGAGAGGGAGGGCATTCGCTTCCTGCCTCTCTTGGCGGAAGCAGGTCCCTCCTTATTGTTCAAAGATAACGCATATGTACTAGAGAGCAAATAGTCATGGAGCCAGAGTCTTTGCTATTAAGGTGTGTGCACCATCTTCCCGAAGATATCACTGGGAAGATGGCGCCAGCCTTTAGTATAGGCATACTCGTGAGAGAGTGGACAGCAGGCACAGGCCCAGCAGGGGCATCTCAAGAACCCCAGGCCAGTGTAATTTGTAAGCCCCCCCCCCCAGACACACGCACATTCACACACAAATTCTTTGCACCACTGGATGTAACGGTCCACTTTCTGATTGCGTGTGTCTAACGCTTTACATATCTTTGGGAGTTCATTGTTCTTTCAGTTTCCACCATTTGGTGCCAATTTAGTAGCATATTGTGGTGGCCACTTATGGGCAGACGGCTTCTGATTCTCAAAACAGGGCAGAAAGCCCAATAACGGTAAATTCTAGACACACTCAACCATGCGGGGTGTCTTGGAGGCGGCTACAAGTAGAGTTTGACTTGTAAAATTGATCTCTTGTGTTTGTTTTAAATAGAACCAAAGAAAGTCCACAGTGCCTGACCCTTCAGGTATAAGACATACTGGTGGCGGGATGCAATAAATTACGCCCAAGCCTCCGGATATGCATTTTTCTGAAGTCCACCCCCCACCCCCACCATGGAGCATGCATCACCAGACACCTGCGCAGATAGGTCTCTAGGTAACAACCCTGGTAGTCCTATCAGTGCGAAGGACTGCTCTCGCCTCAAGAGCCATCGTTTGTGAGTCACTTAAAGCATGCAGAATGCGATGCTTGATCTCCCCCCCCCCCACACACACACACACACACATACACCATATATCTTTAATAGTTACAGGAGCAAAACCTGGTAATTTCTAAACATATGTCAAATGACAAAATGTCAGATAATGTAGGTGGAACATTTTGCACATTGAAGCAAATTTGGGGCAAATCTACATATAGAGACCAAATGAAGACGAATGTAAAGGTATTTCCATAATCTAATGTAGCAAAAATGTAATTTTTCACCCGAGTTCCCTAAGTAACATTAGTGTATTTTTGGCGTACACCTCATCAATCATATATAATATATAATCTGAATGTATTATTACAGTGCTACTCCGGCATTCTTACAATTTAATATTTCAGAATTCTGCAATTTCAACCTTTTCAGTATTAAAAAAAAATCCAAACATTCACTATTTATGTAATATCTGCTCTTAACGGGACAGGCTCATTATATACCGATGACAATTTATCTCTGAGTCACAGTGACGCGTTCCATCAGCTTAATGTAAGAATTTATAGCGATACATTCGGAAACAAATGGTGGCAAAATTGACCGTCCTTCGTGGTCCCTTGTGATCGATTTCCGGCAAGCTCATCAGTGTAGGAGATCAAACGTGAGGCTCCGGTGCAGGTTATACTGTAGGAAACGCGATGCTTAATATCTATATGGGCAGACTGTTGTACCTTGTACGGCTGGGATATCAAACAATTGCAGCTGTGGGCAGCAAGCCAGTGTTGTGTTGTAGCCCAAGGCAACCCAATCGATTAACTTGGCCTGATGGTTATTTCAGATGTCAACTTTCCTTCATGTCAACATTATAACTGTCGACATATTGTTCGCCGTATGAAAATGTCTGACAAATTTATTTTTGTACAAGTTAAAGGGTTCCGCAGCTTTTTCATTAAGAAATATAAATTGCATCCCTGAGGTGTAAATGGATCTACATCTATTACAGCTCGTAGGTTTTTAAAGTGTTTAAAGTTAAATGGTTGCAATGTCTGGTACCTCCCCAAGTGAATGATGTCAGCGCATCTTCTGGACCCCGTTTCGCTGGAAAAACAATTCCACCCGGGGCATTCTGATGTGAGGTGTGACTGACCCCCAACTCCATAGTATGACTTCTGGAGTGCAGTGTATGCAGGTGGAATGGCTAACAGGGCTAACAGCAATGGCTAACACCCTCCCACTCCAGGCCAGGATCCCATTGGACCATTGGTTTCGTCCCGATTGGTGCTAAGGTTAACCCTTTCAGTGCCGAGCGAATGGTTAAAATAGGTGTGGAAATTGCCAAGCAAACATTTTTATTCATCATAATGACCGGCAATGTTACCTTACTGTATATAGGAAATATGATCGGTTTTTACACAAAATTTGTATTTGAATTTATATAACAAATGTGAGCGACGCTGGCATTTTTAGCAGATAGGGTTAACTGGACAGACAAACAAACAGACAAATCTATCTATCTATCTATCTATCTATCTATCTATCTATCGGCCCTGGACCGATAGATAGATAGATAGATAGATAGATAGATAGATAGATAGATAGATATAGGATCTATGATGGGTCAGTACCCTGCTGCAGTGAGGGTCTTTCTAGAAGCATTGGAACAGGGGGCCCCTTCAAATTGTTTCTGTGGGGCCGATAAGGTTCTGTGTACGGCTACGCCCCTCGGTCACATTTCCAGTGAAAATTCCTTTTGCCCGAGTGTGTCATTTGTGCTGGACTTGTGTGACTAGTGCAGGTCAGTTGTGCACATTAGTGCCCTGTACTCTCTCACAGTGACTGGAACCAGTACCTCACTCTGGTATCAGTATCGCTCAGTGGGAGCTGCGGACGTTCATTTCAGATCGGATGTACTCAATTTGATAAATAAGCTCTTTCTTGGATTTCGGATTGAGTCAGACAGACTGAATAAAAGTTACATTGCTGGCCCCAGTACAACCAGCCCAGCAACCGGGTTAATACATAATTTACTCCATGCCGTTAGGTTAATTTCCATTGCCTTATACATGGATTTTACTTGTGAGATGCTGAGAACTATATTCAAACCAGTTTACTGTGAAGAGACAGAAGAAAATGAATCTCCACTGGATACTGCTTAGTTACCGTGTTCCCAACAGCTATAGATGGGACGCAGGAATGCAGCCTATCAATTCACTAAAAACTAGTCACCTCACTGAGGCATGAGGCACAAGGTAGTGACGTCACTTGTTCCTAATGAATGTCTAATGCTGGGGCTCTTAAACTCGGTCCTCAGGACGAGGGGCGTAACTAACTATTTAGCGCCCCCCCGCCGCACGTGGGGAGGCGCCCCCCCCCCCGCCACACCTAACCTGCCCCCCCTTCTTACCCGCGGTTTGCGTCTCGCCCGGCTCTCTGTCGGGACCTTCCTGACGTCACGGTCCCGGCCGGCTACTGCTGCTACAATGAAAACGGACTCTTAGAAAATGGCTGCCCCCATACTGCAGACAGAAAACTGTCTGCAGTATGGGGGCAGCCATTTTCTAATTTTCAGTTTTCATTGCAGCAGGAGCCGGCCGGGACCGTGACGTCAGGAAGGTCCCGCCAGAGAGCCGGGCGAGACGCAGACTGCGGGTAACTATAGCCCCGCAGCCCCCCCGGCGGCGCCCCAATTTCTCTGCACACCCCCGCCACTGCGGGGGCTGCGGAGCTATAGTTACGCCACTGCTCAGGACCCCACAAAGTTTGCGTTTTCCAGGTCACCCGGCAGGTGCACTCATTACTGACTGACACATTTTAAAAGATCCACAGGTGGAGCTAATAATTTCACTTGTGATTCTGTGAGGAGACTGTGTGGGGTCTTAAGGACCGAGTTTGAGAACCTGTGGTCTAGTGAACTGAGACCTTTGGTTCTTTCTGTAGTATAATTACTTTAGGCAGAGGGTTAAATAAGTAAAGTAATAATTCACAACGAAGCTAAATCATATTTATATACACTTATTTAGATTGTATATAACTCGATTCATTGTAAGGCATTCCATTCATTGTTTTGCACATTCAGTAGCTTAATATATTTACATTTTAGGATTTTTAGTACATCAGGTAGGAATATCAAGACATAAAAAATTAAAACATTACAAAAAATGTATTTAAGTCCAATATATGCCTTTGTGTATGCAAAACAAACTTAAAATATATTTTTGTACTTTGCATTATGAGACAAGTTTAAAGTTTTGGAATGGTAGACTTTGGGAATGCATTAGTGTCTGAGAATCACACCTGTTATCCTAAGTGATAATGTGCAATAGTTACAGTATCTCACACAAAGCCGGATACAGGGTGAGTACAGGGAGCATTAGCACATAACAATGATTACGTAAACCTTGTTCTATTTCACTAACCAATATTGCTGGGAAACGTGGATTCAGAAATGCTACTGTATATAGACAAAGGATATAATTCTATACACTGCAGACATAGGACACTATACCCCAACATGTCCTGACCACTGGCCATATTACATCTATTACACCCTATACAGACATAGGACACTACACCCCCAACATGACCTGACCGCTGGCCATAATACATCTATTACACCCTATAGAGACATAGGACACTACACCCCAACATGTCCTGACCGCCGGCCATAATACATCTATTACACGCTATAGAGACATAGCACACTACACCCCAACATGTCCCGACCACTGGCCATAATACATCTATTACACCCTATACAGACATAGGACACTACACCCCAACATGTCCTGACCACTGACCATAATACATCTATTACACCCCATACAGACATAGGACACTACACCCCCAACATGTCCTGACCGCTGGCCATAATACATCTATTACACCTTATACAGACATAGGACACTACACCCCCAACATGTCCTGACCGCTGCCCATAATACATCTATTACACCCTATACAGACATATGACACTACACCCCAACATGTCCTGACCGCCGGCCATAATACATCTATTACACCCTATACAGACATAGGACACTACACCCCAACATGTCCTGACCACTGGCCATATTACATCTATTACACCCTATACAGACATAGGACACTACACCCCAACATGTCCTGACCGCCGGCCATAATACATCTATTACACGCTATAGAGACATAGGACACTACACCCCAACATGTCCTGACCACTGGCCATATTACATCTATTACACCCTATACAGACATAGGACACTACACCCCCAACATGACCTGACCGCTGGCCATAATACATCTATTACACCCTATACAGACATAGGACGCTACACCCCAACATGTACTGACCACTGGCCATAATACATCTATTACACCCTATACAGACATAGGACACTATACCCCAACATGTCCTGACCGCCGGCCATAATACATCTATTACACCTTATACAGACATAGGACACTACACCCCCAACATGTCCTGACCGCCGACCATAATACATCTATTACACCCTATACAGACATAGGACACTAGTACACCCCAACATGTCCTCAGCTCCTAACTGTCTTTTTCAGGCTGTGTTTGAAAAATAGCAGTAAGGAGCTGTTTGTTTGTTACTTTACCTCTTTCTACTTATTCGCTCGCCAAAGCCTAGTACATAGAACCCAGAGTCTCTGTGGAATATGTGTGCGCTATATAAATAAATAATATCAGCTTCCCCACCCGTAGGTATGTTGTTAGACAGCTGATACTTTCTTGGGTAATGATGTGACAGTCCTCATAGGAAGTGACATCTTTGGGTTCCACTATGTCAGCGGGACCCGTATGTCAGCAGTGATGACTGGCAGGCAGCAGGCAGCGGTTGGCCAGTAGCTCGGAGGAACATTCATGGGGTGGGCTTGACGCTGGTTGCTTGAAGTCTGCAGGCAATGTGACATTCTTTGTCTCTGCACAGGCCACTGACAAGGTTAATGCAGGTCGTCCCTGTTATATCCCATTATCTCCAGGCTACCTGCAGACTCGGAGTGTCAGCGTGTGAGACATGCAGAACACCACAGGAGCACAGTTTGAACAATTCACGGGTCTGTCAGACTTTCCTCAGCGTCGGGTTCGGACACTTTCAAAAAAAGCAAGATGAAAAAAAAAAAAAAAAAACATACGTAAAGGGCCCACTTATTTAGCTATTTAAAACTCATTGAACAAACTGGAAAACAAAGTGGATTGTATGGGACACCATTTATCTTATGTAACGAGTACTAAATAGCTAACACTTGTTGATAAATGGGCCATGGGGGTTCGGCGTGCGACATCATGAAGTGGTGGGCGTGTCCGGCATGTGACGTCATGCCGTGCACCCACCCGGCTCCTCTTCTCGCTCCCAGCCTGCAGCCGGGGCTGGTCACCGCACCCTAGCTACTGCTGCTACCTGTGTTGCCTTATTGATAAACCAGTTCTACAACAGCCCCCTCTACCATATACTCACTGATAGAGTTTTTTTCAGTAATTGTATTGAATGTATAAATGGATCTAACCTCATGTAAAGCGCCAGGCATGTCCAAGCTGTAGCCGTCCAGCTGTTGTGAAACTACAAGTCCCATCATGCCTTGCCACAGTTTTGCTATTAGGGAATGCTAAAACTATAACAAAGCATGCTGGGATGTGTAGTCTCACAACAGCTGCAGGGCTACAGTTTGGACATGCCGGAGTAAACCATTCACCAAATCACGCTTAGGCCTGCAGCAATAACGTCCCTTTCCCTTTAATGGCTGTCATTTCTTATTTCTGTGCTTGCTGTGTTATTCCGAGTGCCGTGAGAGGTGTTTCATCACATTTTATTTCTGATTCATGAGCTGAATGCTCCGTGGCGGAATCACTTCTCTCTCCCGCTACTGTAATCCTTCAACCCCGGCCTAGATTGCGCTACGTCAGTGCCTAACCGCCTCTTCTCCTCTTCTCTTTCAGACCGAGAACTATTCATTCGATACAAACTACGTGAACAGCCGGGCACATCTGATTAAAAGGTACAGTCCTTCGTCCGCCGCTGCTGAGAATCGATGGCTTCCGCAGCTGAGCCCACATTTCAGCATGACTTTTATTATGACTTCCATATTCTTCTAGATCCATCAGGTCTCTTATTGTTTTTTATTTCCCTTGTAAGCTAAAGACTGAGGCGGTGGCGGCTGACACAGCAAAAATAACAATCCGTTAGTAATCCGGGTGATGACCATCTCCGTACAGTACACTGCGGAGAATCAATAGGGCGGTGTTGGGGCTGGTGGGGGTGCTAACATGGGTCCCGTCCACAGAATATATATTCGGGAGAAAGAGTACAGTGTTCTTACATATATATATGTTGATGATGATAATAATAATAATCAACTTTTTGGTTGTTACATTATGGTTGACCCAAGAGAGACCCAAGGTCTAGGGGTAGGCGAAAAACTCATTGGTTGACAATGGGGAAAGTAAATGCCATCATTTTGGAGGTGAGAATTAATGATCAGACTGGTTATTAACCATTTATATTCGGGGAAATCATTATTCTCAAAAGGACTTGGCATTTTTAATTGAGCGGTGGGTCGTAAGTACCTGAAATCCTCCTCACATAAATAATGCAATAAAATAGTCCCTTGCGGTAATACTTTATGGTTCCTGGAAAGTGAGATTTGTAGAGGACTAGATTCATGCATGTGTTATATCTGCATCCCATGTGTATCATGCTTAATTGTGTATATACAGACAGTGGCAAACGCAGGATTTTCAGAAGGGGGTTTCCAGTGGGGCGGAGCAAAGCACGGAGATGGACACTTAGGTGACCCAGTATATGCCGGGTCAGTTAAAGTATTATAGATAGACCAAATGATAAAAATAATACACACACACACACACACACACACATATATATATATATATAACAGCAGTGTAGACCCCTGGGCATAGCAATGTATTGGGGCCCCTACCGATCCTCCAGCAGTAGGGGTGGGGGAAGCTTTGATGTCCCGCGGGTGGTAGGGGGTATTATATCAACCGCTCAGCATGTAGGGCCTGGATCAGTAATTTCCACTAATTGCCCGTTTACTGCACAGATGGTGGGAGATGGGGTGGGAGATGGGGGCATTGGGCTGAATGAAGGGGCCCTAATACATTACTTCCAGGGTGGTAGAGGATGTTTAATACGCAGAGGAGGGGTGTATAGTGGAGTGGGCTTATTATTCATTATTTTCTGGTGGGAGGACAGCTTGCTTGACTGCAGATATCTCCAGTTCCCAGAAATAGATTTCTTAGATTTTAATGGAATTAAAAACTAGAGAATCCCACCTACCAAATGGTGTTGGGGACTAGGGGATCAGAGTTCAGGAGGCAGAGCAATCTGCCAACAAGAATATAAAACTACATACCAGGTGTGTGGAGCTGGAGCAGTAACCAGCTGCTGGAAGGCTGATATCTCTGGTTCTGGGAACAGTAGAGACAAGCTACTAGTGTCCATCAAAAGGGAAGAGTCTAAGTCAGACAGAACCTGAAATATCTGACTGGGAAGAGCAATTAACAGGCTTGGATGGGGACCACTGCTTTGAAGTCAGATATCTCCGGTTCCCAAGGGCCGATTTTTAAAATTCTTCTACCCATGGAAAGAGGAGACCCTCAGCTTTCAGCCTAGGGCCCTTAGACTCCTGGGGGGGGGGGTTTCTGGGTACTCAGAAACCCCCCCTGCGTGCGCTACTGACAGAATATATATATATATATATATATATATATAAGGTATGAGGTCCCTGGGTTGACCTAGGGTATTCTTAGGTGCAGACTTAGTAAGAGTCGACCCTAATGTTGACCTAGACATTGTGTATCATCTATACCATAACTATGTATACACTATATATACACACACACTCTGTCTAATCATACAATAAAAACAAATAAGTAATATTAGTGGCCTGGAGTCGTATAAACAAAACGTCCATAATATAATACCTGTATTACTAAAATCCCAATTAGAAGGACGGGGGTGGGGGGTTTGCCTTTCAATGTACTGATAATGGAAAATCTAAAAGGTGAAAAGACAGCACCTCATAGTGTGATATATTTAGGTGCCATTGATGATATACAGATATACGGTAGTGGTGTAGTTACAGATATACAGTAGTGGTGTAGTTACAGATATAGAGGTGTAGTTAGAGATATACAGTAGTGGTGTAGTTAGAGATATACAGTAGTGGTGTAGTTTCAGATATATTAGTGTAGTTACAGATATACAGTAGTGGTGTAGTTACAGATATATTAGTGTAGTAACAGATATACAGTAGTGGTGTAGTTACAGATATAGTGGTGTAGTTACAGATATACAGTAGTGGTGTAGTTACAGATATACAGTAGTGGTGTAGTTACAGATATAGTGGTGTAGTTACAGATATAGTGGTGTAGTTACAGATATACAGTAGTGGTGTAGTTACAGATATAGTGGTGTAGTTACAGATATAGTGGTGTAGTTACAGATATACAGTAGTGGGTGTAGTTATAGATATACAGTAGTGGTGTAGTTACATATATACTGGTGTAGTTACAGATATACAGTAGTGGTGTAGTTACAGATATACAGTAGTGGTGTAGTTACAGATATAGTGGTGTAGATACAGATATACAGTAGTGGTATAGTTACAGATATACAGTAGTGGTGCAGTTACAGATATAGTGGTGTAGTTACAGATATAGTGGTGTAGTTACAGATATACAGTAGTGGGTGTAGTTATAGATATACAGTAGTGGTGTAGTTACATATATAGTGGTGTAGTTACAGATATACAGTAGTGGTGTAGTTACAGATATACAGTAGTGGTGTAGTTACAGATATAGTGGTGTAGATACAGATATACAGTAGTGGTATAGTTACAGATATACAGTAGTGGTGCAGTTACAGATATAGTGGTATAGTTACAGATATACAGTAGTGGTGTAGTTACAGATATAGTGGTGTAGTTACAGATATACAGTAGTGGTGTAGTTACAGATATAGAGTAGTGGTGTAGTTACAGATATAGTGGTGTAGTTACAGATATAGTGGTGTAGTTACATATATACAGTAGTGGTGTAGTTACAGATATAGTGGTGTAGTTACAGATATACAGTAGTGGTATAGTAACAGATATAGTGGTGTAGTTACAGATATACAGTAGTGGTGTAGTTACAGATATAGTGGTGTAGTTATAGACATACAGTAGTGGTGTAGTTACAGATATAGTGGTGTAGTTACAGATATAGTGGTGTAGTTATAGACATACAGTAGTGGTGTAGTTACAGATATACAGTAGTGGTGTAGTTACAGATATACAGTAGTGGTGTAGTTACAGATATAGTGGTGTAGTTACAGATATAGTGGTGTAGTTACAGATATACAGTAGTGGTGTAGTTACAGATATAGTGGTGTAGTTACAGATATAGTGGTGTAGTTACATATATAGTGGTGTAGTTACAGATATACAGTAGTGGTGTAGTTACAGATACAGTGGTGTAGTTACATATATAGTGGTGTAGTTACAGATATACAGTAGTGGTGTAGTTACAGATATAGTGGTGTAGTTACAGATATAGTGGTGTAGTTACAGATATACAGTAGTGGTGTAGTTACAGATATAGTGGTGTAGTTACAGATATACAGTAGTGGTGTAGTTACAGATATACAGAAGTGGTATAGTTACAGATATAGTGGTGTAGTTACAGATATATTGGTGTAGTTACAGATATACAGTAGTGGTGTAGTTACAGATATAGTGGTGTAGTTACAGATATACAGTAGTGGTATAGTTACAGATATAGTGGTGTAGTTACAGATATACAGTAGTGGTGTAGTTACAGATATAGTGGTGTAGTTACAGATATATTGGTGTAGTTACAGATATACAGTAGAGGTGTAGTTACAGATATAGTGGTGTAGTTACAGATATAGTGGTGTAGTGACAGATATAGTGGTGTAGTTACAGATATACAGTAGTGGTGTAGTTACAGATATAGTGGTGTAGTTACAGATATATTGGTGTAGTTACAGATATACAGTAGAGGTGTAGTTACAGATATAGTGGTGTAGTTACAGATATAGTGGTGTAGTGACAGATATAGTGGTGTAGTTACAGATATACAGTAGTGGTATAGTTACAGATATAGTGGTGTAGTTACAGATATACAGTAGTAATGTAGTCACAGATATAGTGGTGTAGTTACAGATATACAGTAGTGGTGTAGTTACAGATATACAGTAGGGGTGTAGTTACAGATATACAGTAGTGGTGTAGTTACAGATATAGTGGTGTAGTTACAGATATACAGTAGTGGTGTACTTACAGATATAGTGGTGTAGTTACAGATATACAGTAGTGGTGTAGTTTCAGATATACAGTAGTGGTATAGTTACAGATATAGTGGTGTAGTTACAGATATATTGGTGTAGTTACAGATATACAGTAGTGGTGTAGTTACAGATATAGTGGTGTAGTGACAGATATAGTGGTGTAGTTACAGATATACAGTAGTGGTATAGTTACAGATATAGTGGTGTAGTTACAGATATACAGTAGTGGTGTAGTTACAGATATAGTGGTGTAGTTACAGATATATTGGTGTAGTTACAGATATACAGTAGTGGTGTAGTTACAGATATAGTGGTGTAGTGACAGATATAGTGGTGTAGTTACAGATATACAGTAGTGGTATAGTTACAGATATAGTGGTGTAGTTACAGATATACAGTAGTAATGTTGTCACAGATATAGTGGTGTAGTTACAGATATACAGTAGTGGTGTAGTTACAGATATACAGTAGGGGTGTAGTTACAGATATACAGTAGTGGTGTAGTTACAGATATAGTGGTGTAGTTACAGATATACATTAGTGGTGCAGTTACAGATATACAGTAGTGGTGTAGTTACAGATATACAGTCGTGGTGTAGTTACAGATATACAGTAGTGGTGTAGTTACATATATACAGTAGTGGTGTAGTTACAGATATAGTGGTGTAGTTACAGATATACAGTAGTGGTGTAGTTACAGATATATTGGTGTAGTTACAGATATACAGTAGTGGTGTAGTTACAGATATAGTGGTGTAGTTACAGATATACAGTAGTGGTGTAGTTACAGATATACAGTAGTGGTGTAGTTACAGATATACAGTAGTGGTGTAGTTACAGATATACAGTAGTGGTGTAGTTACAGATATATTGGTGTAGTTACAGTTATACAGTAGTGGTGTAGTTACAGATATACAGTAGTGGTGTAGTTACAGATATAGTGGTGTAGTTACAGATATACAGTAGTGGTGTAGTTACAGATATAGTGGTGTAGTTACAGATATACAGTAGTGGTGTAGTTGTAGTTACAGATATAGTGGTGTAGTTACAGATATACAGATATAAATGTCTTTTGTCCACCATTACTATGTGTGTGTGACTGTGTGTGTATGTGTGTGTGTACTATATGTGTGTGTGTGTGTGTGTACTTGTGTTATATGCTGCATATATAAATGGGATACAGTCATTAGACAGACCCTATTAAGGATGACATGTATTGAGTCGACCACTGTTTGTCGACATAAAATAGGTCAACATGGTCATTTTTTTGAGCTGACATGTGCCGACAGGTGGTTTTCATGCCCTATCATCCACTATGGTGAATAAAACAGAGAAATATAGAGAACAAAATAGTGCCAGAAGCATGGCGAATACAGCGAGCCCTGCGAGGGAAAGCTGTAAACTTAGATGGTGTCCACGTCAACTGTGTCGACATTCGGGTCAAAAACATGAAAACCTCATGTCAACCTTCTCATTATAGATAATAATAATAATAATAATAATAATAATAATAATAATAATAATGAACAAATGACTAAATCCATGAATGTCTCTGCAGTTCAGGGAAATAAGCAAAGTAGCTACAAGTTTGTAGGAACTACAACTCCCAGCACGCCCTCCCAGCAAGCCCTGTAGTTTATCTCCTGCTGTAGCGTGGCAGTGAGGGGCCAGGCCGGTGACTGGGCGCGTTACGTCTGTGCTGGGTGAATGATAATTAGGATGTCGTGTCTCTGGCAGTAATATGAAGAGAATGGGACATGGTTTAGTGGTCGCACACAAGCGGGGGAAATAGAGTAGGTGTGTTTGCGGCTGAGACTGTGTGCACACCTGCCCTGCACAGACACGCATCTGCCTGCGCTCATTCTTCTCCCCTGAAGGCTCCATTAATCATAAGCAAGACAAACATGGCTGACATCAGCGCAGTGCCTCCACCCTCCACTGTTCTCTCTCCCTATTCATCAGTACTGTCCCCGGCAAAATGCAGGAATGCCACAGCAAACAGCTCCCATTGTGGCTCAGTAGAGGATGGGCTAACCACTGGAAACATCGCAGTGTCATGCGGATTTGCTTCTCTATAGAAGATCTTCCTTCAAAGAGAAAACCTAAATGATCTTCAAAGAGTTTCTATTAATTCCTGCTCTGGGAACGTTCTGCTGCAGGTTTCGGGATTTCTCACACGCAATCGTTTTACATCTGGGGAACCGGCTCCTCTCATGTAGCATGTTGTAGCTAGAAGAGGCACCCATGTGACTGTGGGCCTTATTTGGACCTGTTAGGAAGGCTGAAAGTTTAGCAGATGGACAAAAACATGCTGTACTGCAGGTGGGGTAGATGTAACAGGTGCAGAGAGAGAGAGAGAGAGATTTGGGGAGTTATTTTGTTTCTGTGCA
This sequence comes from Crinia signifera, assembly GCF_055691185.1. Classification (NCBI taxonomy): domain Eukaryota; kingdom Metazoa; phylum Chordata; class Amphibia; order Anura; family Myobatrachidae; genus Crinia; species Crinia signifera. The sequence continues at coordinate 157,116,964 of NC_139225.1, read as the reverse complement.
GGGTAAATACTGTCTGATTTATTCTTACACTGAGATTTAGATTTCAGTTTGGACTCGCCTCAGTCAAATCTAACCCTCTCTGCACGTGTTACATCTGCCCCACCTGCAGTGCAGCATGGTTTTGTCCATCTGCAAAAATTGCAGCCTTGCTAAAAGGATCAGGCTCTATGGGGGTTATTCTGGGTCACTCCTTCTGACAAATTCCTTCTTAAATGGACAAAACCATGCGCACTGCAGGGGGGCAGATGTAACATGTGCAGAGAGAGTTAGATTTGTGTGAGTTATTTTGTTTCTGTGCAGGGTAAATACTGACTGCTTTATTTTTACACTGCAATATAGATCTCACTTTGAAGTAAATCCCCACCCAAATCTAACTCTCTCTGCACATGTTACATCTGCCCCACCTGCAGTGCACATGGTTTGTCTATTTGAAAAGGACTTTGCCAGCAGGAGTGAACCAGAATAACCCCCTATATGTCCATGTTCCTGGAAGTTGTCATTACACACTAAATAAATTCTTAAGACTATCCGAATGCCTCATGCCTCATGCCTCAATGTCACGAGGCATGAGGCATTGGGATGGTATAAGGTTTTAAAGATTTGTTCTATAAAAATCTAGTTTTCCCTTTTGAGCAGCTGCACATTGCGCCTTCATTCTTTTGACATATTTCTATTTGAGGTAATCACTGTTTATTCTGTGCCTTATAAGTGAATATTTATTATTTGATGATTCACAATAATGCATTGCTTCTATATGGCATGCCATATACTATAGTACAGTATACATGAATCCTGCCCTGGAATAGTCTATGAACTCTATTGCATTACAGGGATAGAAGGTTTCACAGTTTGTTTTCTGCATTGCCATCATCTAGTGGTCAAATTTGGCATTACAATCTCTTAGGACAATTACACTTTGGGGTATTGCAGGCACTAGGTAAACAACAACAAACAAACAATCGACAGCAGAAATTTTAATATTGGTTGCACCTTCTCCTGGATTAGGCTGGAATATTAATATACAAGAGAGGAATTATGTATAGGGCTGTCTCTCCATCATATAGGGAGTAGAATACCACGGGTGTGGATCGTATTGTCGACCCGACTTAATTCGACACCGTTGGGTCGACAGGCAACCAGATCGACAGGGTTTTAGGTTGACATGGGTGAAGGTCAACAAGTGTCTAGGTCAACGTGGTTTTAGGTCATCATCTGAGTTAGGTCGACATGGGTTAGGTCGGCAGGTCACGAGGTCGACATGGGTTTTTTCACTGGCTTTTTCCCGAATTTCCACACAGTCGACATGGACACAGTTAGAAGTCAACCGCAGCCCCTCGCATCGATCACTTCACTTGCGATGCGTCGGGCACAGTGCATCGCTGTGCTCGGCACACTATTTTATTCTCCCACCATGCCCTAGTGGATGGTAGGGCATGAAATACCGCCTGTCGGCACATGTCGGCTCAAAAAAACGGTGAAAAAACCCATGTCGACCTCGCGACCTGTCAAACTAACCCATGTCGACCTCAAACCATGTTGACCTTGTCCCATGTCGACCTAGACACCTGTCGACCTTCAGCCATGTCAACCTAGAACCCTGTCGACCTTGTTGCCTGTCGACCCAACGGTGTCGACCTAATGACTGTCGACCTAAGTTGGGTCGACAATACGACCGTATCCCAATAGCACAGAGTTTTTGTGTATATATTGTGAGATCTAATAATGATAAATGCTGCAGTAGATGTGTAGATATTAATATGTTTACATTTTTATTTATCTCTGTACCCTTTGCACGCCTTTATCTGACATAAGTCTTCCATCCGGCTATGTGCCCTGTTATAAGAATGAAAAATGACCACAGTTTGGTGCAATGCCCCCAGTCTGATGGTGACTCAGTAGGCAACGCCGGAATTACTTTCCCTTATCGGTCTACTTTAGTACTTTCGAAATGTTATATTTTTCTTTTATTGCAACATCTTTATTTGAAATGAAACACTTGAGAACCAGTCTAAATGTATTTTCACAGCTCTGTAAAGAAATAAATGGTAGGTGGTCTCTTCGGTTGCCATGGATACAGAGGGCAAAAAAAAAAAGCTTTACATAGCTGCTCTCAAGGTCTCCTAAATGCAGCCGCCGTGAACTTACAGATAGTCCTTAGTTTAGGCTTTTAGGCTTTTTATAGCGACAGTTGTGTCAGCCTGAAAGCCGCACCATTTGCATTTTTGCACAAAATATCGAAAGGGGGAAAAAAATCGGTATCTGTATTCTTTTTCTCTTTGATGTCAGCGTCTTGCGTCGCTACGTTGTGGTTTTATTGTTACCGTAATGTATGTTTGTTTTTTTGTTTCTATCTTGCTTTGCTTTCATTGTATTTTCCGCACCTCTTCTCTATCATCCATCTCTATAATCCATTTCTGAAAGTAGGCAAATCATAATTTAGTGCAGACATGGTTATATATTGCGTAGCGCCAAGAGATAGGACTTCTGATTTATTTTAATTGAGGGACCACCGCTGTAATTTTCCAATAAACAGAAGTGAATTTAATGCTCTGAATCTATACAGTCAGCATGATATATTAAGATCCTGTTTTTTTATTTTGACTGTTATTGCCTTTTATTTAAAAAGTGATATATCATTCTGCAGCGCCGTTGTACAGGATTCGAAGGGCTTCCTCTGTCGTGTTCCGCATACAGATATGTGCTCGTACACCTAACATCTATACACTATAGGGCGTGGGAGTCGCTTCAAGATGTACTGTCTTGTTATAAGGCAATGGGCTTCTTTCTGCAAGGGGATCCGATTGGATCCCTCCCAGCATCTCCGATGACCGCCATGTCACTCTAGATAGATAGACTGCTGGGTCACAACAGTCCAGTAATCCATGGCCAGGGCAACGGTCACCGTGGTGGTGTAGCTAGGGCACCGCAGCCCAAGCAGTGGTGGGAGGAGCTGGTGCCGTGGGGGTAAGGGTCTACTTTCTGCAGATTTCATGCGGTCTGGTTGTCTGCATGGAAACTGCTGAAACAGCCCAGCAAAAATGGCCACCGCCTTGTTGGAGACAGATGCTAGAGGTCCTACTCTATAACCTCTAGTGTCTATCAAAAGAGCGCAATGTGTACAGCACTACCTGGAGGTGCTGGATTCTCGGAGCACTGGTGCGCTGTGAGCATAGAATCCCCTGGCAACGAGCATGTATCCTCCTGGCAAAGAGCATGTAACCATGGCAATGAGCATGTTACCCCTGACAGCGAGCATGTAGGTAAAAATAATTCTAATCAATATATGGGGCAGGGCGTGTGGAAACAACAACTTTTTTTTTGTCAGGATGATGCAAAATTTCCCATTGCAACCTGAATGGGCAGCTCATATAGGGTGTGCTGTCCTTTGTGATACTAATTGTGATACAATTAGGGTGATATTCAATCCTCCTGCAGCCATTCCCAATGGGGGAGATGGCTGCGGAGCCCTATTCAATGCTTTCTTCCCTGACAGCATTCAACAGGGGATCTCAGCAGAACGAGCTCGACTTCACAAGCAGAATTGTTGAGCTCCCGGGCTGCAGCTCGCTGCTTCTCGTGGCCACGCCCCCTTCTCAACCCGCGGCAGACGGACATTAAATCCCACCTGCAAATTCTTTGTTGAGATAACGGAGAAAGGGTCAGTCGTGGCCCAACCCCTTAGTATCAGCTCAGTAAGTGGCTGGATGTACCCTGCAAGCTTGGTACATCCCACCCTTAGTATATTACAGTGTGTTGCCTGAGTATGCGCAGTATTTTTATATGCTGCATTCTCTTGGGAAGAAACCATTGCTCATTGTTGCAAATGCCCTGAATAAGATTGAGAGTTGGGCATCACTCAACTTGGTGTGCTCAGTCGCAGCATACGAATGGTCCCATTGATTTCAATGGGAGCTAATGCATACGCACATGGCCGCGAACAGTCACAGATGCAGTATTCGCAGCCAATGGGTTGCAGGATTAACATATTTTAAAGTTATTTATTAGCAATATTTTTATATTATAAATATGTATATATATATATATATATATATATATATATATATATATATATATTATAAGTGACTTGACAGCATCTCTAACAAAGAGTCATTGTGCTTAGCTGTAGATTAAAGGGCTTGCTTCTTTCCTAAGCCACTTGCCCCACTCCCACTGGACTGCCATTACTGAAGGGCCTCATTCATCTAGCCTCAATAGCGCCATCAGTAAGAATTATAGCCCAGAAGAAACGTGAGCGTCCGCGTCCAGCAGCATTCACCGGCTTTCTACGTCTTTGAACAAAAAGATGAATCTTTCAGGAAGAACAAACTGCGACTTGTGATTGATATGTAAAATCGCCGGCGTTCATTGCAGATTTTAGAGCATGTTTCTCGCAGACAAATAACCGCAGCACAAATATTCCCCAAGTCGGTATTATTCAGCTAAAAACAAGATCAAATGAAAATCAACCTGCAAAGCATGAAAGGCTTCTGTGATTTACTGTTACAAATGTTGTTTTATGTTCATAATGCAGGAATCAATGTGTACTCACCAGTACATTATCAGCCAGTAATTCTATCAAATGGCGCTGCTGTCAACAAGACATCGCATCGCGCCTAAAGTGCTTTCTCTAGGCCCATACCATAAATTGGAGGTGCTTGTGCAGCCTTCAAATATGTATGAAATATATAGAATATAAATATTACACACATGACAATATATATATATATATATTTTTTTTTTTTTCTCTCCAAAAAACAGGCATCACTCCGGGGCTTTACGTGTAGAAATCAAGTGAAGTTTATTCCTTCCACGGACCGTGGAAGGAATACACTCCACTTGATTGCTACACGTAAAGCCCCGGAGTCCGAACGCGGTAAGAAGCTGTCTGCACGGACCGCAAGTGTATTTCTCATGGTATACACCTCCTCCATCTCAAGTAACCTCCCCCATCATTCGATGGTCGCAGACCATCGAATGAAGGACCGAGTGGTCCACCAGCTCCCGCAACCTCAGACCACACGGGCATTTCTCCGTGCAAAAGCAGGGATCTGGGCGGGCAGCTGACATCCGGCAATGTCATATGTCCGCCCCTACATGTGCGTCATGGCCGCATTACCATACGTACGCCCAGCGTTTTCATGGGAACGCACATGAAACGCGGGGTGTAAATATATGGTAATGAGCCCAAACAGCCCTTCACGCCCCTCTCCACCCCCTGTTCGTAGTGTTCATATTTCATGCGGCATTTGGCCGTACGCCCCGCTCGCACATGCGCAGAGACGCCTCTGCACATGCGCAGACACAAAACATCGGCGGCACGAACGCACACGGATATTACCGCACCAACCAGAATAAGGGCCTTAATTATTTCCTATAGCATATAATGCAATTTTGGAGAAAATGATTTTGCCTCTCCCCATCAGCGTTTGTATTTCCAGCTGTTCCGATTAGGACATGATGCTAATTAGTTATCAGTGTGGGCTGTCCTGTAGACTACTGGGGATATATCCCTACACCTACATAGATATTCCAAATGATGGCTTCTGCACTGTACTATCACTTTGAGCTGTGACAGTTTTTAGCCCCCAAGTCTCTATCTGCTCCTACCTCCAATTTTTGTCTTCACAGCTCCCTCTCTCCATAGTCAGCAAGTATGAAACAGATCAACGTCCCTGTAAATATTGCTTTCAATTTCAGTTAAGCAGTAATTTGGTCTGTCGAGTGACCTGCAGTGGTCAGTGGTGGTACAGATGGGGCAGGCTTCATCCTGGCTGGCGGATCGCCAGAACGTCCCCGCTGGCTATCCGCCAGCAGCCTCGCCATCCATCAGACTGAGATGCACGTGCGTCTCAGTCTCCGTCGGCGGGGCGACGGAAACCCTGTCCGTCTCTGCCTCAGGGAGACGGACAGTTTTAGGGGGGGGGGGGGGTGCGGGCACCATCCCCTGCCAAGATGGGACCTGTCCCATCTGTACTTCACCTTGTGGAGGTGAGGAGTAGTTATATATATAAAGATATGGCACAGCAGTTATTAGTCACCTATGTTCTTAGTATAGCAGTGATGGCATAGGAGTCTGTGCATTTACCACAAATGCAGAAAAGTTTGATGACCGCATTCCCAGGGGGTCATGTATACATTCTGAGTTCAGCGCAGGACGTCTGCAGTATTATCTCGTCTGTTGTGAATGCAAACATGCAAACGATATAGATGTAAGAGTACAAGACTGCAAATATTTGTACAGTGCAAAAGCCACGTCTGGTATAAACACTATTGGGTTGCTTTTGAGTTGGGAGCAAAGCAGAAAAGAGTATGTTCCAACTTCCTATGCGCCTTGGTAACACATTACTGCACAGCTGCTGAGGGCATGTAACATGTGTACACAGAGTTAGAATCAGGAGGGTCCATTTGTAGTGTAGGAGAAAAGCTCTCCAGCATGTGTGGACTGCATGCAAAAGTATCCAGTATTTACCCTGCATGGAACAGTAATCAATGATAGGTAACCCTTGCTTTGCAGCATGTTTTTTTTTGGATTACAAAGCGACTTGCTTTTGATGCTTGCTGTCTATTCAGTAGCAGCCCCTATTGCTCCAAGCACAAATACAATGGTTATTGTCCTGTTGTGTGTATTCACAATACAACAATTACAACGGAGGAGGTCTGTGATGTCACTAGGTGGAGGATAATAAGAGTTGCCACAAATCTGGGCCAGATTAAAAATGGGGCCTATGGAGGTCCAGCTCCAGGCATCAGCATCAAAAGAGCCATCGCCATGGCAACATGATGATGATCATTTCTCTTTTGCATCCTATAAAATGATTGTCAGAATCTAATTGGTTGCTATGCGCAACATCACCTCTTTTCAGTTTTAGAAGCTTTAGTAAACTTACCCCCTAGTGCGGTAAAGAGGCCAAGACTTCCCTGTGCAAACCTCAGAGTGAAAGCTTAGCCTTAACGTCAGGATGGTGCACTGCAATTGAATAGCCCCTGGCATTGGTACAAGCCCACCGTTAGCTTCACAACTAGTTGAATATGCCCCATAATGGTCCATCACAGGGACAAAAATGTAAGGTTTCTTCATATTGTAACTTTTTTTCATGTGCGTTTGGGATACCAGTAGTCCAATGACCAAAAACATAGAATCCCACGAGAGGTCCGGTGGCCAACTACCCCAAACATAGAATCCCGCTAGAGGTCCATTCATACTTTAAGCCTCCCCTCTACCTACTAACCATAACCCTCCCCCAGTCTGACCCTAACCCTCCCTGCTAGTGCCTAAACCTCACCCCCTGCCTACAGCCTAACCCTAAGTCCCTACTAGTCCCCAAACCTAACCCCACCGCACCTAGATACCCGCAACCACTACTTACCAATCGGGAGGCCACCTGTCTGTATTCCGTCTTCGGCATCATGATCCTTCTGAGGTTTTGGACCCTAAATCCTAACAGCCGGAATTGGTATAATTAACGTCGGCATCCCCATCGTCAGGATTCTGACCACATCCCATTTATTTTTGTGTAGGCTCTAACCAAGATCACATGCGCAAGATGAAATATTATCGCTGCCGGGCCGAACAGATCTTAACGTTTATTTTTTTGATGACACACCGGTCTGTTAATACACTGCAAGATAATTTAATTATAAACCAATATAACTCGCCGCCGTTTGACATTCTGGTTTATTATCAATATTAATGTCAAGCTTTATATTAGCCTCTAACACTCTCATCAATACTACACAATAGCAAGATTTGAAAACGCAGAATAATTCAGTTAGTAATCCTGGTAATGCTGTTCTCGCTGCCATATTTAGCTCAAGCCGCGACTCCACGGTTTTTTTCTTTCTTTATTAAATGATCCGGAGTGGAGTTTTTATATTTTATGTATTAAACAGTCATTTCCAATGCAGGAAGATGCTTTAAGTACGAAGACAAAATCTGTACTGGCACGAGAAGATTCTTTCTTCGTAGGTCCTCAGACGTGTGTAATGTTAGATGATGTCCCCGCTGTTTATATTTTGGCTTAAGGGATGAACCGTTGCTTAGCACAGTCAAGAAACATTTGCGTGAAAAAAGTTGACGCGACACTAAATCATTGTTGTTGTTTTGTTTTTTTTCTTTAAACCCAGCAGTTCAACCTTCAAGGATTTAGAGGGGAATAGTCTCAAGGACAGCGGGCATGAAGAAAGTGACCAGACTGACAGCGAACACGACGTCCAACGAGGCCTGTACTGTGACACAGCTGTCAACGATGTCCTAAACACCAGCGCCAACTCAGTGGGGACTCAGCCAACAGACCAAGGTACTGTACAGAAAGCTGCGACGTTGCTGTCGAATTGGTAGATTAACACATTTACCAGTCAGCCAACTTATGCTTGGGTTCTTGTGTACGGCGAAACGCGTGCTGGCAATATGCAGTATGAAACCTGCATTTCTAAATGCTTTGCAGGGGAAATGTTAGAAATAATTACTTCACAGAAAGGGTAGTGGATAAGTGGAATAGCCTCCCATCAGAGGTGGTAGAGGCTAAGACAGCAGAACAATTTAAACATGCTTGGGATATTGATATCCTTACACAGAAATAAGGATTAAAAAGGGTTGAGATTACCTGAAGGATAAAAAAGGGGCAGACTAGATGGGCCAAATGGTTCTTATCTGCCGTCAAATTCTATGCTTCTATGTAACTGCAACAATTTGTACAGTCCTATGTAGTCCGTGGTTTATTTGTAGTGGAATACGGGAAAATCCTCTAATTATAATGCGGGGTGTAAACAGTCGCTCGCTACGGAGAATTCCCAGAGTCCCATCCCAGCATTTTCTGCTTTTATTTTTTATTTTTTCCACTGTAACTAATTATAATTTATTGTTGACATTTCAGCTGTATGTGCTTATTGAAAAGGCTGCATTCTGTCCATAGGATACTTGCAGGTGATAAGCAATGCATTAAATTCATTTATTAAAGGAAAAAAGCTTCACGGCCTTGCAGTTTGCCACATCATATACCATTTTAATAGGCCCTCGAAACTATTACGCAGGAACCTATTTAAATGTTCTTCAAGGGAAAGAGGCAATTATCTTAATGCAAACATGTGATGTATAATCTAGCATCAGATATGTACATTTAATGAAGTGCTTAGTTAAGCAATCTTCTTCTGCGGAATACGGAATATCAGTTCATTAGCCCCGGGACAGATGGACACTAGTAACCAGATAATAGCTATATGGCACTTTTGGAATTGATTTGTTTACCCCTCAAGTAATAGTCTTCCCATCAGTATAGGTTCCAGATGACAGTTCACAAAAAGGGTCACATGTATCAATTTTCGATAATGCAGGGTAAGATTTCATATTAATATAGAGCTATAGGCAGGGAAAGCACAGAGACATCTGTGCTGGAAGCTCCCAAGGCTCCATTTAAAGGGATGATTCTGGGAAAAGTGTATTTAAAGTACTGTATCGTCCAGCTTTGATGAATGATCTGACATCTGTGTCACCCCTGACAGTATGATGCAGGGGGATCCTGAATGATGCAGGGCCTGTAACGATTGTCTGTTGTATTCTGTAGGGGTTTTATTTTTTTTTACGCAAAAAAAAAAAAAAAAAAAACAACAACCACACAATAATATATATTTAATGGTGGTTTTATTATATGGTGGTTCCCAAACTCATTGAGAAATTCAGCAAATATTATGTAAGTGTTCTTACATCCTTGGGGCCCTTAATGGGGTGATGAGCAGGGTCTGTTTGTCATTGCATTTTATGATGGTTTTCTACCAGCACTATTTTTGCCAATAACACCCCTGCAAATTCCCTGCCGTACCCCTGCGTGAATGTCTGACTTATGGGGTCAAATCACTGGAGATGTTTATTTTAAAGATGGCTGCCATGGTTATCGTCTTTGTTATATATTACTTGGTCCCTTCAGCTTTTGTACTGTAGGACTATAATTGTCATCATGTACTACCAAACTAAATTTTGTATCCTATTTTTGAGAACATGTAGGCAATTATACCAATAGCAAGAAAAAAAGAGAGTGGTTTCTTGTTGGAACCCAGGTCATTGTTGGAACTGCAGCCGGTACTCTTTACCTAGAAGGGCGCCCGCGATTGGAATCGCGGGCGTCGGGGGTAAAAAATCGCGGTCATCGCGGGTAAATCGCGAGTACACAAAAATCGGCTGCCCGCGATGACCGCGATTTTCCCATAGGGAACAATGTTAAAAAGGATGATTGACCGCGATTTTAATGTAAAATGCCTCAATGCCCGCGATTTTACCATAGGAATCAATGTTAAATGGGCTACAGAGCCCAAATAGGCACAATTAACCCTTAAATGTCCCCCCAAATTTTTAACGCCACCCCACGATCCACGCCAACCCGAAGCGTGGCGAGTGTAGCGAGCCCGCGAGGGGCGGCGGTACGCGTCCTCCGACCTTTTCATGCCCTACTATCCACGTCGGCGTGGAGTTGAGAATAGAATAGTGTGGCGAGCGCAGCGAGCCACCGCGCCCGAAGCGTGGCGAGCGCAGCGAGCCCCGCGAGCGGACGCGGATACCTTCACAGGTAACACCACGGACACCTGTGAAGCCCGCGAGGGGACGCGTATAACTGTGAAGGTATCCGCGTCCCCTCGCGGGGCTCGCTGCGCTCGCCACGCTTCGGGCTCGGTGGCTCGCTGCGCTCGCCACACTATTCTATTCTCACCTCCACGCCGACGTGGATAGTAGGGCATGAAAAGGTCGGAGGACGCGTACCGCCGCCCCTCGCGGGCTCGCTGCGCTCGCCACGCTTCGGGTTGGCGTGGATCGTGGGGTGGCGTTACAAATTTGGGGGGACATTCAAGGGTTAATTGTGCCTATTTGGGTTCTGTAGCCCATTTAACATTGATTCCTATGGCCAAATCGCGGCCATTGAAGCATTGAATGTAAAATCGCGGTCAGCACAAAATTTAACATTGAACCCTATGGGAAATCGCGGTGATCGCGGGCATTGCGTCGCGGCCGTTAATGTACTGCCCGCGATGCCCGCGATCACCACGACGGGCGCCCTTCTAGGTAAAGAGTACCCTGCAGCCTTTTAAAGATGGTGGGGATTACTGGTTTAAGGAGTCAGCAAAGTCTTTGTAAGGAAATTGGGCGAAATTGTGCAATTGTTTTAATGCATAATAAATAATACAGAGAAGTGGGACGTGAGAGAACTCAGATACTGCACTGCAAAGAAAAAACCTTTTATGATGTCAACATGTCCTCGTTATTTGCAGCCCCTGATCTTTATTACTCTTTCATAAAGATTTGTCCCTTGGGGCTGTTGTGTCAGAAACATGTATTATATTATTACCACACTTCACAGTACAGCTACTTCATGTGTCCTACCGCTTACATAGTGTTTACCGTGATATATGACCTTCCATCGCATGCTGGAAGTTGTAGTACGTTATACACAGCTGATGGGCAGCCACTGTTATTTTAACGCTACAGGCCCCGCTGCCGCTGCTACAGTATCTGAGGGATTAATCTTGAGAATCGGACCACAAATATGCAAACACTTTTGCGTTATCACACAATGAAATAATCACAGTGACACAGTACTTTGCGGTTGTCTTGCAGAAAGTATACAATTTGCGCAATGTGCCAAAAACACATACAGTACGCTGTACAGCAGTGGACAGCAACAGCTGCAGGCTGTAATATTATATGTAGGCAGTAATTGTCCCTTATTTCTGAGATCTGTCTGGTGACTTAAATGTTCTGCACCGTTGTACAGTATATATTAAACCACTCGCTTGTTTGCCAGTAAAAAATGTCCTAGTTCAAAATCAATTGAAAACAACACAGTGCTGTAAGCAAGGTAATACTCAGGCTATTGATTGGGTGATATGTGCCGCCCGTCTGTTATTTGCTGCAGAGATTGCTGCTCCATTGTGTATTTTTAGAACCCTTTGTATTTTGGCCATATTTCGACTTTTGTATCTTATCCACTTGAAAATAAAATTACCCGTCTCTTCTGATGGATCACGGTCCGGTAATGCCTTCTCTGTAGCGGAGAGATGGATGCTGTCTTTCGAATAAATCCGCTTTGATCCTTGCAGAATATTTAGCATAATTGTACATATGAAATAATGGCCTATATCAGGTAGCAGCACCGGACTACAAGCAATCAGCACCAGCAATCCCTAGACAGGATGGGGTAAATTTACTACAGCTTCTAAAAATTAAAAAAGGGTGATGGTAACTATAGCAGCCAATCAGATCATAGGGGGGGGGATTCTGGTATGCCATGACTCAGCCGCCTGTGTATGGCATGCGAGGGGGTGGCGGGCAATTCAGACCGCTCAGGCGCTCAGTAAGCTGCGATGTCCAACCTCAGGCACATTGTTACTCTATTAAAAGGACAGTTGCACAGATTTTTAGTGGCTGGTCAAGCATCTGGGACAAGGGGTGGGCCCACACCCTGTTTTTATTCACGGCTAACTGTACCATTAGGCAGCTTTAGGCAGCTGCCTAGGGCACCAGGATCTTCGGGGGGGGCGCCACCAAGTCTGCCTATTAAAAAATGAAGGATGTCTATGAGGATCCTTGTTGCAGATGACGGCTGTGGAACATCTAAGACCTCACCTCCATACTTTCCCTTGAGGCATACTTCCCTACTTTTGCTGCCCCCTCCTCGCACTCTGTTGTGGGTGGCAAAGATAGGCCTTCAGGGAAATCAGGGGACTTGCCCACCTTCCCGGGGTGGGGGGGGGGTGCTGGGAAGACCACCTGACTTTTGGGAGCCTCCTGCCATTCTGGAATGTTAGGCAAGTATGCCTTAAGGGTTTGGAAATTGGGTATTGGTGGCAGTATGGGTGTGGGGGGAGTAGGTTGAAGTTTTGCCTAGGATGCTGAAAAGCCTTACACCGGCCATGTGTTTATTGGTGTCTCCCTTTAAGCAAGGGCCCTTACTACTACTGCAGTTTCCTGGTGGGTCCTTTATGCTTTAGTCCTACTCTGGCTACTATAATGCACATACAGTACATCACCTGTTTTATGTTGCAGAAACTAAAGTCTCGGAATGGTTTTGAAAGGCACAGTAATGGGCTCGATAGCTGCACATAGAGAGTTAAGAAACTGTACAAGGGATACATCAAGGGTTTGGCACTTTTTCAAAGCAAATATTTGAAACAGGGAGAAAGTGGCTACATTATGTATGCTGCTTTTATTGGCAGCGCTGCTTTTTTGAATACAAACATTTAATTTGATACAGTTTATCTGTTAAGTAGAAAAATAAAAATAAAATATTCCCAATCCGTCACGACAGAAGCCTTAGAAGTTCACTTGTGTCCAAGCTCTTGTCTACACTTGGGCATGAATGTTGTTTTTTAATGTCTAACTGATGCAAACATCCTATGCAAACATCTTGTCTTTTTCAATTAAGAAGTATGAATTCAGTTTGGTGCAGAGGCTTATTGAAGCCCAGGGGTGCTTGGATCTGTCTCGAGATAAGCTGGAGCTGAATCTCAGCTGGAAGTCTTACTGCTGGAAGACTTAAGGATGGAAAGAAAGCAGAATTTCTGTGATTATGTGTATACAGGGTTTTTGGCTGTTTAATGCAATTCATGGTAAACATAATTATAGCCTTTTGTTTTGAGTTTGCAAATGAGACCAATGGACAGAAAGGGTTTAGCGGGCCGTCGTTATCGTTTCATATGCAGTCTGCATACTTAATGATCCAGGAATAAAAACTGCTTTATCGGTCCTGCTGTTCAATATTCACAGAAAGTAAAAATAAAGTTGTTTTCTGCTGATACATTCCAACAGGCCCCTCTTAGGGCGCCACACTTTTTTTACAGCATCATATAGCTTTTTGGTCACCTGCTGCAGGGTAAGAAATTGCATGGACTAGGACCCCCCCCCCCCCCCCTCCCTCCCTTGCTTTGCAAATTGCAATGGCATGCATGTTAACATGTATACTATAAATTGTAAGCTTGCGAGCAGGGCCCTCCTACCTCTATGTCAGTCTGTTATTACCAAGCTTGTTTTATCACTGTTTCCAATTGGAAAGCGCAAAGGAATGGACCGTGCTATATAAGAAACTGTAAATAGATAATTAAAATAAATATAAAGGAAAAAAATATATTAAACCATAGGAATACCAAATTGAATACTGTATTACAGTATGCATATAAATTGTCAAGGTATTTATGGACCAAACTCCCGATAAGCGTTTTCTGAAACTGTATTTAAAGTTTGCACAGCCTATTCTGTGTGCAGGCTCAGGGTATTCTTTGACATATAGTGATACTGTGATTTGGCCAGTGGGTGCCACTGTCCTGTTGCACGGATACTTTTATTTCCTGTGCAGACTAAGCCACAAGGCAGCCCATGCCCATAACTGTTTTATTGATCAACAACTGCCCAACTGATCCTTTGCGCAGAATGCAATATAGCATATAACTCTTTATTTATTTAGCATTTATTTCCTGTGGACTATAATATGCGTAGTTGCACTATACTGTGGACCTGTCAGAAGAAAATTCATTTTTCTTGAGCTGCGTTGTGTCCCACTTGCGCCAGATGTTCACCAAGTCATTGAAAATTCCATTTTATTTGATCAGCATTTACTGTCAAAAAGTTTTATACTGACTAGAACAGAGAGGCTGAGGAGGCCCCCTGGGAAGTGAATTAGCATGCTAGAGGTCAGGTAGCCTACTTTGCAATTCACGTAGCCATGTCTCCCTAGGTTTTTCCTGGATACGTAATTTTATTAGTAGTATATTCTACTTGTAAATTGATGGGATACAAAAATTATGTTTTCCTCTGGGCCTGTAACGATAAACTCCCTATAGATATTAGCCTGCTAGCATGAGAAAGGTCATCAATGTGCCGCAAATCAGCTTTTTCACCTTAGGGAGAGTGGGGCTCTGAGGGGGGTCTGCAAAGTAATATTAAAGCAACATAAAATGCACTCAGCAGTCGTCAGGAATCTATCATTATGTGGGGGATGGTCTCCCGCAGAGCAATCTCATTCACTGCCACCACCGCCCCCACCTGGTCAGTCAAGTGCCAATTGCTCAGTTGGCTAATAATCCAAATACGTCCCCCCCCCAACCCATATATCATGACGTGATGTTCGGATAAATATTCTTGAGACATGTAGTCTACGAAAACCAAACTAGGTCTGCAGAAATATATACATCAAGTATGCTCTACTCACTGCCATTCCGATGCTGCATATATATAAGAGGGAAAAAAATACACTTGCCTCCTCTATTTTCTAAAATAAAACATTAGAGGGTATCTATCTGCTCCCCTTATATTACATTCAGGAGCACCTTTTAGGGACAGATGTATTAATTCTTTGCGTGCCAACGAATCTGTGAGAGATCTGCAGAATATCCGTTAAAAATCCCAGCGTCGCTCCCATTTGTTATTAAAAATTTTAATAAAATATGTTGTGTAAATAAAAGATTATATTTCTTATATAAGGTAACATTACAGGTCATTATGATGTATAAAAATGTTTTCTTGGCGCAATTTTCACATCTGTTACGACAATTATGATAATTATTGCCTTTTTATTACCATAACAACAGCATTGGCGACTTTAAAAATCATCAGATGATCGTTATTGCCGTTCACCGTAGATTCAGCTATAAATATATAAATTTCTGGTAACCCCGAAGGCAGCGATAGACAATAATTATAAAGAATGACGTTCTCTGGCTGTATTTGACCAGGCGTGCTTAATTCACTTGAGTGTATAAGATATTCACTCGCAGTATTGATTCTTAATGGTCCATCACCTTAATGAGCAATAACATCTACTCAACGATTACTTACCTGCACATAGTGGCGATTCTTAATTTGCAGGTGATAAACGAGGCATTCACACAGTGATGTATCTTGATGGCAATTTGATGGATAGGTTTAAGTTTCATATTAATCTTGGAGGCGATGAGTGTAGTAGACAAAATGGCCGCTTTGAGTAGAAAGATCTAGCCAGCAGTAGTTGCACGAAAGAAAATGCCCCCCCGTTAATTAAGATTGTTGGTTAAATCCAACATTTACTCATTGGCCTGTAACTCAAGTAAGTTCTTGAGGTTAAATAACCTAGGCCCTTATTCTGATCGGTGCGGCCGGAGCCGCATATGCGGCTCCGACCGCACAGACGAATCCCCGCCTTGCATACGGATCGCCACCTCCGTCCGTACGCGGATATGTGGCGATCCGTATGAAAGTGGACGGGGATACGCCTCCTCCACCTTGGGAGCAGCCCCTGCATTCGATGGTCGCAGACCATCGAAGGCAGGGCCGCACGCTCCACCAGGTCCCGCAACACAAGACCTCACGGACACTTGTCCGTGTGAAATCTTGTATTGGGGCGGGCAGCTGACATCCGGCGATGTCAGCTGCCCGCCCCCTACACGAGCGTCACGGCCTCATTACCATGCATACGCCCCGCGTTTGCATGGGAACGCCCATGAAACGCGGGGCGTATGCATAGGGAAATGAGGCTAAGTAGCCCCTCACGCCCCTATCCGCCCCCTTTGCGGCGTTCAAAAAAAGTGTGCGGCGATTTCGCCTGCACATGCGCAGAGTGCCCTCTGCACATGCGCAGACCGAAAACATCGGCGGAACGGCCGCATGCGGCCGTTACCGCACGAACCAGAATAAGGGCCCTAGTTCTATGTTTTTTTTCTTGCCCTCTTTAAAAGATTCACCATAAGGCCTTGCGTAGTTCTGCTCATTCCCTTGCTGACAGCTAGAGTTAAACATTCACCGACAAACAGCTATGTTGCAAAGCATTTAAGTCAGATGGGTAGAAGACAACTCAATTATTCATGCTCTGACTTCTTGTATACGACAGATATACTTTGCACAGTCTTTATGTGTTTGGTAACCGATGCTGCTGTTGTGCTCATTACGAAGAACTCTGTTTACGGCACAGTCTGGGTGTCTTAAAATAAACATTTTTTTTTTTTTTTTGCATTGTGCATCTTCCCTTGGCTTTTTTTCAGTACAATCTAGTAATCTCTTATGTGGAAGTTAAAGTACCCGAATATGCCCAAAACCCTCGTTGACGTTGGTTAACATCAGACTATTATTTCAAAGATGCCTCGAGATTAACTGATATAGTTGAGAGAGAAGAATATAGTTATTTACTGCACCTGGCTCCAGGAGAAAGAGTAAGGGATCTGGGAAGGCTTTGTGTTTACTGGTCCAATGACAAATGTAGATTGAATGGAGTTCAAACTAGAATCTGGCCTAGGGCCCCCTGTAGTCATAATCAGGCGCTGCTACCACTCAATAGTGAACAATTTAAAAGCACATTTGGTTTGCAGGGGTAAGATTGGGACCTCTAGGCTGTGGGCCCCATAGTCAGGGCCAACATCAGGGGTGGTGGTGGTGGGGGGGGGGGGAGTGCTGGGACTCCAGTCCAAGGCCAAGACAGCATAGGATTGGTGCTGGGCCACTAGCTCATTGGTGGCTATTGGGAAACTACCGTAGGCATTTTTAAATTGGCTTTAGCCGCAGGCCAATTGGAGCTTGGGGCCCCCCAATCTCTGGTGGCAATCCTGTCATAGTAGCGATAGAAGTCATACTCTTGAGTCCAACATTATTTGATAATAATGTTGTATGAGCCAGACATAAAAGAAGGACCATTATGTTATTGGTACAACAAAGGTGGTACAGAAAAGGTTTGCATATTTAGAATACTGGCAATACAGAGACAACACAATACAAATAGAATTATCAGGCCCGCCGATGGAGAGTTAGACATAAATCGGGTGCAAAGTGCTCCAAAACCGTGCAGGAGATGAATGCATGTATTTGGCCGTATGCTGATTGGACGCCCCGTGTGTAGTGCCTATCCCCGCTCCATAAGCTCAGTTCATCACTAGTCACCTGTGCTCACATACACCAGCTCCATTCCTGGTGCATGTTCTTCTCCATTGTAGTTTTATTGCAGTCAGAAATTATTTCCATTACTCGCAGGCATGGGAATCCTAGTTCTGGCATATTTATAGAGGAACTGTCACCTCCGGTCTCTTAGACACATCCACTGTACCGTTGTTATAGCAGAAACGTTTCGCACTCCGACTTTGTGTTTTTGTTGTTGTTTTTTCCACTGTATTTGCTGTTTGTGAATTGTCATGGCATCGCTGTGCGGCTGGTTCTCTGCCGACGCCTCATGGAAGTGGAGTCTCGCCTGCTCCATAGTTTCCAGTGTATTATCAGAGCCCAGTATTGATAAATTAACTGTTGACCTATTATCATATGGGGGGTGTGGGGAAATAATGGGGTTCAGCCCTCAAAGCCTTTCATCATATTTTAGCAGCAGTAGTTGTATTTAAATGGATTTACTACCAAATATTTTATTACGAGATTAATAAAAATAAAAACGCCCCCAAAAATCAAGTATATACTGTAGTTCCATAGGACCGGATCTATTGTCAAGCTTCATAAGTGATAACGCGGAGAGTGATAAACAACCGGCCAATCGGCTCCTACCTGTAATTTTTCAAATCCAGCCTGTAACATGTCAGGTAGGAGCTGATTGGCTGGTTGTTAATCACTCTCCGTTTTATCACTTCTTGAAGCTTGATACATCTGGCCCTTAAAGAGTATAAATGTATCTTATTATAAGGGGATGCTCAACAGTTTAGGCTTCTAAATGTTAATTTAAAAAATTAAATTTTTAAAAAAATATGTTGTTAAAAAAGGATACGCAGCGTGGGCCCAATGAATGTTTGTGCACAATGGCCGATTTATCACGCAATGGAGTGATTATCGTCAGACTGCAAATGTGGGATCCAATTTAAAAGTGATTGACGGGAAGTGACCGTTTGTGAGTGTTGATGGAGAGTTTATGGGGTGAGAGGGTGGTTGGGAAAATAGAGGAGTGTCATGATCATTTTTCGGGTGACCATGACATGTGCATTTTCCCAACCGGCTGACAGTAGGGAGCCCGTATATACAAATACACGGTGCCATTGTCCTTACTGCTGTTTCCAGTAAGCATAAGCGTACCCATAGACCAGCCTAGACAATTGCACTTGCGTACAAGCATAAATAAGCCCTTGAATCTCCAAACTTGGAAACTGATCCAACAGCCGAGAATTACTGATATTAGCACAAAGTCCAACATCTCAACTGTTTTTCGCATTTTTATATGTTATGTACGATGATAATGTATAAGTTTAAATGTGCAAAGATGATCTATTTCTCTTTATAAACGCAACGAGCAGTGCGGAATATGCGAAGCGCAGATTGCCTGGGGCACCGAGGGGTGTAAAGCACAATAGTGGAACCATATTTTACAGGAAGTGTCTTCCGACCTTGGGAACGTTGCAAAGACATATTTGTCAGTTGTTAATGGCCGTGACAGCTTTCGTTACTATGGAGATAAAATACGCGGACAGCCGCACAGATTTACTGTTCAGTTTAAAATGTTGTAACCAATGAAGAAGAAATTGCCATGAACCTGCTTCTGATGGATTGCGGCCTGCGGCGAGGTCCGGAAAATGGCGCAGCGCCTCCATTCTGTTTCCAGCGATTGCTACAATGCAGGGAAACTATTTTTTTTTCCGCCTACAGTGTTCCGACTGTAGCAATGAGCTGAGAAGCATTCTGCTTTGTTAAGGTGCGTCCACATTAGCCGATAATCGTTGATGATATGCACGATAACAATATTGTTAATATATTTGAGCATATATATTATATATATTTACTAAGATGTGATGTAGTATTCAATGCCGCTCGCCGCAGCCGGCGAGGGGGTTAAACAGCGAGGATCGCAAAAAAACAGCGATCTTCGCTGTTTTACCCCCTCATCAGCAGCTCGCCCTATTCAATGTTCTGGGGGAATCCTCTCCATCACAGGACGGTGAGGATTCCCCCAAACAGTGAGACCCGCGGCTAATGCAGCGAACCCACTGTATTTAGCCGCGAGTCTCGCTGCTTCTACTGCCGCATACGCAGATTCCCCCTCACTCAAAAAATGGAGCGAGGGGGAATTGGCATATGAGGTGGGTGAGTTGAGTGGTGACAGAGAGCAGGAAGCCCTGCTCGCTGTCACCGCTCGCCCACAGCATTGAATAGACCCCAAATGATGGATAATGGGATAAGTTGTTAATAGGGTAAGGGCACTTTACCACTTGGTGCCACCGATGGAGGAATTAAACTGGAGCTGTATCCAATCGATCCGATGTGTCCTCACTAGATGTTATGGCTGGTTGGTGGAAAGCCGTTGGAGGTACTGTATCTGGAGCAGCCACACAGTCAGTCCGATATAATGGGGTCCTCACTAGTAGACGGTGACGGTAGAGTATCAATTGAAGTGGCCCAAGTTGGTCAGGAGAGATGAATCATAAGTCCATGGATGGAACAGGTAATCCTGGAAAGTGGGAGCCGACAATACCGACGCGTTTCGCTACTGGCCTGTAACTTTATCAGAGGTGACTGACAGTGTGTCTGGAACTGATATATATACCCTAACTAATATGTATCAAATATTAAGCAATCACTTATTAGGATACAGATAGATATACAGTTAGATAGAATCTAACTGGTTGCCCATAGCAACAACAATGTGAAAAATAACTCCATCTTAGTACAGATGGTCTTTGTACCCCCGGCGCGCCGAGATGTCCTTTCTTGTTGCGCCGATCGGTGGGACATGGACATGCGGGCCTTTGTGTGTGGTAACCGGCTGCATACCCAGGCGTTTCCATGGCGGGCCTGTGACATCAGGCCCAGTATCATTAATGATACACGCTCCTGCAGAGACTGGTGAGGGTAATTCATCTCCCGGTTACCAGGCAGGGAGGAGAAATACCCCAAACTTCTGCTAACACAGCTTCCCGCATTACCTCATCCTAATCAATCTCTGCAGCTAATGAGTCTGTAGGCAGACTGAAGCTTGGGGCTGGCACCAGGAAACGCACGTTACAGAAGGCACTGGTCTATTAACCTTTTTTTTATGCTTCCTCCTCTGCACTAAATTTGGAATTGTGAAGCAGGATTTAATGTCAGTGACAGGACTGTTGCATTGCGACGAGTCAATTGCAGAGAGCTGCAGAGAAAATGTTCCAAAAAGAGAGAGAGAAATATTTTCTGAACTTTGTGGGAAACATGAAAGCGTAACGAGGCTCCGAGCGCATAATGCAAACGGCTCGGCAGCATTACCGCCGCCATATACATACTCCGAGACAGATATGACATTTTACTGGACGACTTCAAACAGCAAGGAGGGAATCGTACAAGCTTTATAAATACAGCGTGGCTTATATCTTAGTGAATATTGGGTGAATGTACGGACAGAGCATCATCTATATACTGTATATGTCTAGTGTCTGATTGTGTGTCTCCGAAACACTGACATCTGCTGGCAGCGAGTGAAACTACATCCCTTTCTCTCTCACACACGCACAAACACAGAGGCAATCACAAGGTAGTAGACTAGCTTTCGAAGCATTTGCTAAGAGCGGGCTTACTAGTATTGTATATAGAGCTTGGGCTACTTATTTAGGCATTTAGTTTGGGCTTGTTCCGTACCTGTTGTGTAGATGTCATTGAACATAGGCCCTCATTCAAACTTGCAGGCTCGGCCCCAATGATTATCAGATGACTGCACATGGTACGATGTGGGCATGCGCGAGCCATCTGTACAAGCGGAGCATTGACATCTTGCTACCGTTTGAACGTGGTAAGGCTGTGTTTTCTGGTGCACTCCTCGGCCATTGGGAGGGAGCCACTCATAGCCCAGCGAACAGGTCTGAATTAGACCCATAGAGGCACTGGTCACACTCACGCAGACTGGCCCGCCTACAGAGTACTGGTCACACCAACACACGACTGACCATACCTGCACAGCACTGGTCACACCCAAATAAGACTGGTCACACCACATAGCACTGGCCACACCCACACAAAACCTGACACACCTACACAGCACTGGCCACGCTCACACAGGACTTGCCACACCTTCACAGCACCGGTTGCACTTCTACATCTAGTATTTAAAAGCAAGACTAATTATAGTTACTTACTGTTTTTCGTTTTTTTACCTTTGGAGTTGTTTTAATGGGGTTCCAGGAGATGGAGACTTCCCCCAAATGTTGGGGATAATCAGCCTTAGATCTTACATTGTTGCCAGTTGGCGTAATGCCATAACTTACAATAACATTTAAAAAAAAAAAGCTAATTTCTTATACGTTTTCACTATTTACAAGGGGAAAAATTAGCAAAATGAAAAATAACAATTGCACTACAAGCGGCTTAGAAATACATAAAGGGAAATTGCATTCTGGGAACTATGTTGTATATAGATTTTCTCATTAAAGTAATGGTCTGTAAAACTATATTCTCAATGACCTGGAACTTTATCCTCTCATACTTATAATTTATTGAGAGGTCAAAGGAATTAGAGGCTCCTACAGCTCGAGATTCTGATCATAAATGAAAATCCTATTATGGCATTAATAAGTCAAAGTGTAGCGATTACAGAGTCAGAGGAGTCATAAACACGCGTCCTGGATCATAACGGCATTAACGAAACCAAGTGTCACAATGTGGTGCAGTACGGTGATTCAGCATCAAATAGGTCAATGAGGCGGCTGCGCTAAGATAGGGCATTACTGACAGCACCCAGGCATGAGGCACTGAGGTACGAGGCACTAAGATGTACAAGGTAGAGACAGCCATTTCTGTGGGATGCAAACATCGTACAGGGATGCAAGCTGTAAGATATGCAGAGTATTAGTAACATTATTAAGGCGTTAGGTCAGGCGTCTGCCTTGGTGCCAGAAGTGGGGACCTAATACTGAGCAAGTCTATAACTGCTTTATGATAAGTAAAGCTGGGACAAGGTCAAAGGGGGCGATTTATCACACGTTGGAGAGAGATAAAGTAGAGAGAGATAAATTGTCGTCCAGTCATGTTACCGTGGCAAACATTGTTCCCCAATATTATACCAAAGCACGTGGGCACCTCGTTGGGCCTTCCAGTGAGCTAACAGAGGTGGCTAACCAGGTACGGCTGTGTTCTGCAAGCGGCCATGTCTAAAGACACGCAATTGCGCGCGAAGGAGGCAACACGCAGACGCAGATGCTGCATTTTCCATGGTGCCAACAGTCTCTCCTGAAATTGCTTCTGCAAAATGATCAGCAATGTATGTATGCAGCAGTTAATTTCTTGGTGGGCATCCAGTTCCGTTCCAGGGTAATACTCCCCCCCCCCCTTCCTCCCCCATCCTTGGATCGGGTTGGGATCATTTGGTCTACAGCATGATGGTCGACAGTCATTAGGTCAACATGAGAAAATGTCGACATGGGTCTAGGTCGACATGGGAAAAGGTCGACATGGTTCTAGGTCAAAAGGTCATTAGTTTGACAGGTCGTCAGTTCGACAGGTCATTAGTTAGACAATGTCTAGGTCAACAGTCAAAAGGTCGACATGGGGTTTTTCAGGTTTTTTTTACCTGAATGTCAACACAGTCAACATGGACACAGTTTAAAGTGTACTGCATCCCCTCGCTGCGCTCGCTATGTGCCGGGCACGGTGCCACGCTACACTATTTTACTCTCCCACCACGCCCTAGTAGATGGTAGGGCATGCAATATCACCTGTCGGCACATGTCGACTCAAAAAACAGTGAAAAACCCCATGTCGACCTTTTGACTGTCGACCTAGACACTGACGAACTAATGTCCTGTCGAACTAACGACCTGTCGAACTAATGACCTTTCGACCTTTCCTCGTGTCGACCAAGACCCATGTCGACATTTTCAAATGTCGACCAAATGATGTAGACCTAATGACTGTCGACAATCCTGCTGTAGACCAAATGACCGCATCCCCTCGGATCATATTGTACTATATGCACATGAATTGCACAGAGAACATTGTACATCAAAGAAAACATTAAATAGTGTCTGCACCAAAAATCCCCTTGCAGACGCTGCCGCACCCTGCCACTGGGACGGAATCCATGCTCATGGCCAGAAATGTCTTTGCGGCTGTTTTCTGCCATGACAGCGAGACCGGAACCCTGAGGTTTAGAAGCAATGGCATAAGTGAGATTCACAAAGTCCTCTATTGTGCGGCTAAGCAAAATAGTCCCTATATATTGTCGGATAGTCTTCATTTTTAATTGTCATTCTCCAAACACAGCCTGCAACATGGCAGTTAGGAGCTGGATCGGATGATATCGACTTTATTTCCTTCCACTTTAGCTCTCTCCGAGTCTCAGTACATCTGCCCTGTGCTCCTCTCTTCAGTATTTACAAGAAAATTGGTTTGGCGGGTCCTTTATTTGTGTCGAGTTTTCTTCGTTTTAATGAACTGTATTTTGGCATTCATCTATTTTAATTATAATTGAACACATCAAAAAGTCATTATGATTTGAAAATTGGAATTAGCACATATCGCGTTGTACATTAAGCATTTGCATTCAGTTTGCTGACAGTCCAAAATTATAACATTTCATTAATGAAACTGGAGCTGCATTGAAAATGAGAAAAGACCACAATCAATTGCTTTGTTTCAAATATGGGAAATATGAAAGGAATGAGAATATAAAGTTTTGTATTGTAGTTATCGGGATTATGTCATCTGAAGTGCGTACAGCCAAACGCGCCGGCGTTTTCATTGTCTGACTTGCTCAGTATTGGTCAAAGGTAATTGATATTTGATGTGCACCAGAGGGGGAGGGGGGGTGCAGCATACTGTAGTTCAAAATTAAAATACGGGAGGCACAGCAACTGCCACCAACTGCCATTCCAAACTGTCTCACTGGCAGTTGGTGTGGGCTCCCCTCTTTGAAGCCCCTCCTCTGGAACCACCACTGGTCCTCACCTATGGAACTCTCTGCCTAACCCCGACCGTACTATACCCAACATACAGAGGCAGAAGTCTGGAGAAAGATAACAGTGCCAGCCAATCAGCTCGTAACTGCCATATTATGAGATGTTTGGCTGGTAATTTAGTGCTCTCCACTTTATCTCTTTCCAAGGCTTAGTATATCTGCACCCACAATCTTTTGATCAGTCCTTCAAACACACCTTCCCTTTCCCCTCCTAAATGAGTACAGTTTATTTACCTTATCTTGCCCACCTGCCATATCCACCTGTGTCCCAACATTCCCACTGTCTCCACCTACCCAGCCCCTCTGTGAACCTTAACGAGCAGGGCCCTCCTTGCCATACATATCTCATATCTGCCCTACTTGCAAACATCACTTGAACCTATTTATGTATGTTTTATGCTGGAAGTTTATTTTAGAGGGTGTTTTGCTTTATTCACCTTAATCTGTTCTTGTTTTCTGCTTACTAGTCATTGTACCACTACTGCCTACATTTTTGCATTGGAAATTGCCTAGTGGTTGATGGCATCTTTGAAAAGTGGCACGTAATTGTCACCATTTTTGTTTGTTTGTTAATTAGGACTCAATCTGCATTGATAAGGAATGGGGTTTACTACTTGCTGCATTTTTGTGTTTTGTGGCAGAAGGGGAGCAGAGCATATTTTAGGGATCACTTGTGAAGCAGACGCAACTACATATATATACTTTATATTAAGTAGAAATGCAGAGAAATTGTTGGAGGGATGTTAACGAAGTATTGGCCAAATGTAAAGTGTGAGAATCCCAAAGTGAGAGATTTTCGGAGCATTTTCCCATTTATTTAAAGCGGCGATCATTTACATGGCAAAATCAACCTTTTTTTGGGTGTAAATGATTGCCGCTTTAAAAAAAAGTGGGAACATTCTCCCTAAAATCTCTCACTTTCTTATTCTCACACCATATTACATTTGGCCCTAGGTTTTGAATGACTCACCCGACTGGTAAACAGTCAACACTGGCGCGTTTAACCTCAGACTTGACGCGTTTCACATCAGTCTTGTGATTGTTTTAGGAACTAAAACAGTATTCTCATATTAGAAATAAAAAGAGGATTCCTTTTTACAGACTGGAGAATATTTCTCTTCCGTTCTGAACTTGATTTAAATATCCATGAATAAAATAATAGCCTTATTTCATTCTTTTGTGCTGGAATTCTATATCGTTAACCTGTTGCCTTCGTATCTGCGGGAAGTTACCGACAAAGCACTCCTATTTTGTAGTGGCGGTGGTGTGCAGCGCGGCCTGATAAGAGCGTCTTATCCATTCCTCTACTTATCTCATTGTCTATTTTTAGCTGGAGCCGGTGACAGAATTAACAGATTCAGGGACGCAGTGAGAATTTCGCACTACAAGGGCTTGCTGGAAATACCACAGTCCCCAATCTGCAGCTGTATGAATGTGGTCTTAGAGCTTATTTAGTGATGCTCTCCTGACATTTCTTAATACAATACTGTAAAAAGCTGAATTTGATGCACGAGCAGCCAAAATAATACAGCGAGGTGACCCGGGAAGAGCCCATTCCAGCGCAAACAGCGGGTTTGGGTGATTATATTTACTAAGGTCGCTGTTGATCGATCCTAATCAGTGTTGGGGTTCCAGGGCTAAAACATACATTTACTGACAGTTGAGTGTTTATATTTTGAATTCCAAATGTTAGTAAATGCGTGTTCTAGCCCAGAATGTCCAACATTGATTAACCCTTTGTGCGCCAAGTGAGTGACAAAATAGATGTAAAAATTGGCAAGCAAACATATTTCTTTATCATACTGACCTGTAATGTTACCTTATGTAGGAAAAATAATCTTTTTTTTACACAACATTTTTTTTATTTTACTTTATATAACAAATGCGATGGACGCTGGTATTTTTAGCAGATATTTTGAACATGTGACTGGCTGGTCATGCTTGGATTTGTAGTTCCACATCAGCCATACGTTGACTAGTCCTTAGATATGAAGCGATCCAGATGCTAGGTAGTATTATCTAAGACATTGCAATTATCTGTTTGAGGCATGAACCAATACAAGCCTATTAAAATGAGGAAACTTCTTTTTTTTCACTGTATAGAAAAGGAAATTTAGGATGGAGGCTTTAAAATAGAAGTGTGGGGCTGGCGTAGAACACCCCAATATAACTTAAAAATCATTTATTATATTTTTCAGCAGTCAATAACGTCAAACTTGATATAAAATTATTATACAACAATAATAATCATTTCATTTTTTGTAGAGCGCTGAAATCTACAGATATTCAAAATGTCTAATAATTCTGTAAATGATATATATATATATATATATATATATATATATATATATATATATATATATATATATATACATGTATATATACTGTATAAAAACATAAAATATGAATTTAAAAATGATATATTTTTTGGGGGTACTTGTGTAGTTTCACGGCGCCAGCCCCTTGCAGGGCTCGCTTCGCTCGCCCATGCTGCGGGCTCGGTGGCTCGCTACGTTCGCCACGCTATTTAAAATCAACTCCATGCCAACATGGATAGTGGGGGTATGAACTATCCATGTTGGCATGGAGTTAAGTTACTTTTTTTAACATAGTTTGTGGCGAGCGTAGAACCCGGAAGTAGCACGGCGCCATGCTGGCGCCTTGAAACTACACAAGTACCTTTTTTATTGAGTATATTTGGGTGATGCATTCTTGTGGCTGGTTATAATACCATCACTGTGGTCCATTAATTAGTTGGTTTAATTACACAGTGGACCTACTTTTTAATTGCTGTTATACTTCGGTATTATTATTATACTGCACCAGTGCATTATCACTAGCTACATGTTTTCTCTCCTTTATAATTACCTTATGGCTTCTATTATAGATGTGTTTTTAGCTTCAATCCTCCTAAGTTGCCATCTCTTCTCTTGTCTTGCTAGACATTTCCGCTCTGGAATCTTCAATGGTATGTTGTCTGAAGACAATTTCCAGTGACCCTAATACAGTACTTTCCCTTTGGTCCAGATATTGCTGAACATCTCATGTGCCGCTCAACATATCTTCCTCTCTTTGCCCCCGACCTCTTTGTTTCTTTCCTTCAATTATAACCTTATACCGATAATTGGCATCAATCAATTCAGGCTTTCTCAAGACTCTTCCCTGCCTAATAAAATCCCTGTTAGTCTCTGCTATTGAGGCTGCATCTGATTAATGTTCCTTGATGCCTAACACCCCCAAGGAATGATTCAGTCTGCTTGGCCTCTGTAATGCCACTCCAATCTCATCGCTCTCTTTGTACTGCTGTATGATGACCGCTGTTTAATGGCTTGCGGCTGAGGCCTTTATAGGAAACTTAGAATATCTACATCACGGACATCATAAATCCCGAGCTCTCATGATATCCTACTAATTGGCCCTTGGGAATATGATATATACGTCTATGATTCTGCCAAGACAGTCATGCCTTTAAAATAAAGTAATTGGAACTAATTGAAGCTAGTGACTAGGTATGTTGACAGAATTGTGTCGGCTTCTGCAAGGCCCAGGCTGTTACAATTGGTGCGATGAGTCTGTTGGCCTGGGTAAAGTTCCACCAGAGTTTCAAGCACTAACTGTAGCCTTGGGGCTCTTGGTGGGACAGCAACTGAATAGCGCTGGGAACTTTATATAGAGGGATGGATCATAACTGTCATGTTTTCAAATTGGACAATATCTGTTAACAGGATATCCATTAGGCCGACAGACAATGTCTAGTTTGACAGTCAATAGGTGGGATGCAGTTCAAATCCCGGTGGCGGTAATCCCGACCGCCGAAATCCCGACACTTTCTCCCTCCGTGGGTGTCCACGACACCCATACAGGGAGAATAAATTAGTGTGCCGAGCGTAGCGAGTCACCGGGCCCGCTCGTGGTGAGCTTTTGGCGGGCCCACCTGCGGTCGGGATTCCGGCGTCGGGATTTTGAATGCCGGGATTCCGACCGCCGGGATTTCATATCAATCCCCAATAGGTTGACATCAAAAGCTCAACAGGCAAAAGGTTGACACATGAAAAGGTCGCCATGCAACTTTCGCAATTTATTAACATTTTTTTTTTACTTCTGTCGACAATTGGTTGATGTTGACCTTGTGCGTGTCACATAATGGTGGGCTAATTAGCTTCTGACGATGTTGAACCTAGTACGTGTCCTTGCATATTGCATATTGTAATGGACACTGGGACAGGGAATTATGTGAAGGAATAAATATCCTATCTAGAGCACAATATAAATAACCGCACGCAAATAATTATCACTAAAGAACAGACCTAAGTAAAGGTGAGATTTAGTCCCATCATAAGGGAGCAACTTGCCCCTAGAGCCGGAATATAAATCTATATATTCTTTAAATCTATCCTTGAAGAAGTACAAAGGACTGGGCAGCAATAGTGGGGTTATTACTTTGTATATCTCTGTGCTTTGAAGTTAATAACGTTGTGCGGCAAGAGCCTGGATACCTGCGCATAGAAGCTAATATTCCGAGCCTCTTTCAACTGACAGCTGTCATAAAACAGGAGAAGACCAGTTATTACCGTCATTAATTCAAAGGTTACAGGAAACGAGTTAGCATAGGAAAGTTATTTAGCCAGAATCTCAACTCAAGGACAAACTGTAACTTTCGAGCTTCCTAAGAAAGGCGAAGCAGCCGCCGTACGCCACGTTCTTTTGTAGTTATACGGTTCACAGGTGTCCAATGAATACAGGTTAAAGAAGTCTTTAAACATCTATCGAGTGCCGGATAAACCTGACGGTATTCATTCTGTGACGGCTGTCGGAGAATTTAGAGCTTTGTGGTTTTGGTGGAGGAAGCTGTATTACATTTATTTTTATGTCAGGAAGTCTGCTGAGGGTTGTGAGTCTTTATTTAGATGGAAAGTTTTACACGGATGTTGTGCAAGCTCTCCCGCATGGGCCGATGTTCAGTACTGGGCTTATTACCAGCTTGTTTCTGACGGAAGTGACGTCATTGGGGATTTGCAGAGTGTGATGTCACTTCCTTTCCCCTGTATGTGTTATGCTGTCAGACCACTAATCAGTTATCACTAACACAACCCTGGGAGCAGATGGGGCAGTGACACAAACAATGGCTCTCCGGTGACTGGCAAAGCCATAGGTGCCAATGTTCTTACCATTACTGTAAAAAATAAACAAGAAACATTTACCCTGTACATTTACATTATCTCTCTATCTATCCATCTAAATTATTTCTTTATTTCTTTATTTTTCATACTTATCTCTATCTAATTTTTATGTAATCTATTACTATTTATCTCCTTAACATGTTTCTCTTTCTTTCTGTTTGTGTTTCTTTCTATCTCATATATCTTTTCTTTCTTTCTTTCTCTTTCCTTCTTTCTTTCTTTCTTTTCATCTTTCCTTCCTTCTTTCTTTCTCATATCTATCTATCTATCTCAATTCTTTCTTTCTTTCTTTCTCATACTTATCTATGTCTAATATTTATGTAATCTATTTCTTTCTCTTTCTTTTCTCTCTTTCACTTTCTGTTTCTCTTTCTTTCTAACATATCTTTCTTTCTTTCTATCTATCTCATACAGCATATCTTTCTCTTTCTTTCTTTTTGCTATCTCATATATCTTTCTTTCTTTCTTTCTTTCTTTCATCTCATATATCTTTCTCTTTCTTTCTTTCTTTCTTATATATCTTTCTCTCTTTCTTTCTTTCTTTCATCTGATATATCTTTCTTTCTCTTTCTTTCTTTCTTTCTTTCTTTCTTTCTTTCTTTCTTTCTTTCTTTCTTTCTTTCTTTCTTTCTTATATATCTTTCTCTCTTTCTTTCTTTCTTTCTTTCTTCCTATCTCATATATCTTTCTTTCTTATATTTTTCTTTCTTTCTCTCTATCTCATATATATATATATATATATATATATATATATATATATATATATATTTCTTTCTTTTTTCTCATATAGCTTTCTTTCTTTCTTATATATCTTTCTTTCTGTCTTTCTTTTTTCTATCTCATATACCTTTCTTTCTTTCTTTCTTTCTTTCTTTCTTTCTTTCTTTCTTTCTTTCTTTCTTTCTTTCTTTCATCTATCTATCTATCTATCTATCTATCTATCTATCTATCTATCTATCTATCTCTGGCAGACAGCAGAGAGGGGAGATAGCTGCGTGTTAGTCTGTACATAGCACACTGGTAACAGCAGCAGAGCTTCCAAGATGTGATGAGAATACATTCCTAAGTACTAGATCGCCTAGAGAAACTGTGTGCGGATCGGAGCATGTTGTTAATGTAGTAATGTCAGTACACATATAGTGCCGGCATGTATGCAATTTGTATTTCATATTTCTGTCTGCTCCCCAGCATGTAAATGTGTCCTCTGAGCTACCTGTGTCACTTACAATCTCTCTCAACCAAATGCCTCATTTGCACTGTAGCTCCCAGATCATCTGCAGGCGGGAAGCTCGCTGCCGTCTCCTTCCCCTCGTCTCATCGCTTCACAGCCCATCTGCCCAAAGATCTTCTGTGGAGTATCCACACACGTCATCTAAACAAATGTTTCACAAACCCAAGTGTTTTACTGAATCCTAGAAGCCATATATTGCCCAGCAAAGGATCTCATATTTGGACAGGCAGGGCCCTCCCACCACTCTTGCTGTTTGTCCCCAATTACTGTATAGAGCACTACAGAGTATAAAAATACAAGTTAGTAGTAAACAGAAGACATAGGAACTTGCGCTATAATACTGCTTTCCGAAACAAATGTCTCCGCAGATATGTTTTTTTTTCTACACATTTCCGGAAAAATCCCCCCTGAGACGTTTAACTTGTCAGTCTGTAAATTTAAGGAGGTATCGCCTTTGTCATAATTCTTCCATGATTGTGAGGAATGAGCAGATGGGGACCCATTTGTCTTATATGTCAGGCACCATTTTGGGATCCGTCAGCTGCTGGGCCAGTGCCATGGAATTGAAAGCCAGTCGTCCGAACGGAATAGACAGCGGTTGTGTGTAGACTTTGGCCCAGAATGGAGCTAATTAGTCAAACTGGCTATAACTGACAGTGGAGATTATTGTCCAGCAGGATAAAGTGCCCTCCTAATGCCTTGGCTGCGTCCCAGCAACATTTAGAAAGAAGAGCGTAGGGAAGACCACTTACTGTAACCGAGAGTCTCGCACGCAGCCTTCCTTGTCCCGGTATTAGAAGTCAGCCTGTTGCATACGATTTATCACACACAAACCTGATAGAGTCTTTAAATGTCCAACTATAATAATAGTGAACAAAAGTTTAAATAGAATCTTTGTTTTAAGTATTCTCTTTTTTATATGAAAAAATAAACTGAAGTGTCCAGTCCGGTGTTCCGGGGTCTTTTCCGGTTTGTACTTAGTCCCATCACCAGTTGCATCCACTCAGTCGCCAGCAGAGATCGCTCGCAGTTGCTCAAAGTTGCCTATGCATTGCTGAAGATAATTGCGCAGTGCTCAAAAATCCATCAGCAGATTGGACTTGGGTGGAATAGTGTATCAGTCCCCAAATATTTAATTGTAACCTAAACACAACGCTTTTAGAGTTCTTTAAGGTTATTAAAAGTTTCAAGAAAATATTATTGACTAAGTGAACATAGAAAGGCTTTGGCTTGCCCTCTGCTGTGCAAATCAGAAGGTTTCCATCTGTCCAGCGCTTTACTGGCACTATGGCACATAAATGATTACTGCATTAGACATTTGCCAAGAAAACACTACCGCTGATATTATACATAAAACACAGACTCCGGTGTCTACAAGCAGACTGTCCGGGCAAAATATAGCAAAAGTTCAGGCTGATACATAAAATATAGATGATTAATGTTTTATAAGTAGCAGACCTGGAGAACAATCTACAAGATGCTGGTTTGCCACCAGTGGGGGAGAACGGTTCGTGGGACTTGCAGTAGCAGCTGTTGTATAACCCCAGGTGCAGAGTTCTGTGATAAACTCTCAGGATACATAATACCAGCCTGATCACAACTACAGTAGGTTGCTGGACATAATTACATACAGGACATATGTACGTTTTATTTTCTCTGTCATCAACATAACAATGTAGTTATATAGAATGGGGTAATCAGAGTTATTAGTTGCATGGGGGGGTGACTGGTGCCACCACCCCATTGCACAAGGCCGAAGGGGCGGAGGTGGAAGAGAGAATATAAGAGAATAATTTAGAAGCCTTTAGAGACAAGAAGAAAGAAACCCGTACTGTTTGTGTACAGCCAATGAGGAATTGGAATTATTAGTACTTCACTTTTATTAATAGACAAGTTACCAGCCAGTCACTAGATAGTCACTAGAGAGCACTAATATTACCAAATAATACGGCACTTTTACTTACCATGTGTATAATAGTCAGAGTATAGATGACTTAATATTGAAGAGTTTTGAAAAAAATCTTGGGTGAAATGTAATAGGATGAGAGATTCAGAAAGTGAGAGATTTGGTTAGAAATCTTCAGGTTTTTGAAAGCGGCAATCATTTACACTGCAAAATCACACTGGTTTTGCAGTGTAAATGATTGCCGCTTTAAAAAAAACTGGAGATGTCTTACCAAATCTCTCACTTTCTGAATATCATCCTATTACATTTCCCCCCTTATGTCTATTACTATGTACCTATGGTATCTACCTAGATGTATCTACCTACCCATGTACCTAATACATCTACATGTACCTGTACTACATATACATAATTTGGAGAAAAAAAAGCATAGTCTAAGGGGTACATTTGCTAAAGCTTCAACTAAATGAAAAGAGGTGATGTTGCTAGGGTCACCACCTCATCCCTTTAATTCCGGACACATATTAATTACACAGGTTGTGGGGCTGGCTGACTTCAAGACTCCATTTCACCTGGTTTTAAACTGCCACAGAACCTGTGTAATCAATATGTGTCCAGAATTAAAGGGATGAGGTGGTAACCCTAGATGTTGCCCATAGCAACCTACAATATTCTGTCTATTTATTCCCTATTGCATCCTAGAAAATGGCAAAATCAGATTGGTTGCTATGGTCAACAGGACATCTTTTCATTTTTGGAAGTTTTAGTAAATGTACCCCTTAGACTTCTGTTACGCTCTTTTTAAACATTTTTTTTTACTTTTTGTCCCCACCAAAATAAAATAATAACTATTACTCATTGTATTATTATTATTATTATTATTATTATTAATAACAATATTATTATTTTTAATAGTAAAAGTAGTAATAGTAGTATAATTTGTAACAATATCATTATTACTGTTGTTTTGCTATTGCTTTTGTTATTATCATCATCATTATTGTTGCTATTATTATTATTATTATTATTATTATTTTTAGTAGTAGTAGTACTATTTTTAACTATTATAAGACAATTATTTAGAGTAGTGTTGCTGTTGCTGTTATTATTGTCACTATTTATATTATTATTATTATTATTATTATTATTATTATTATTATTATTATTATTAATACTAGTAGTAGTAGTAGTAGTAGTATTTGTAACTACTCTATAAGTGGAATAGCCTCCCATCAGAGGTGGTAGAGGTAAACACAGTAGTACAATGGAAACATGCTTGAATTAGGCATATCAATATCCTTACAAAGAAATAAGGATCAAATATGGTTTGAGGTAACATGTTTATTAAAGGGGCAGACTAGATGGGCCAAGTGGTTCTTATCTGCCATCATATTATATGTTTTTATGTTTACTCTAATTAAGTTTTACTGTAGTTTTGTGATAATTTTTGTTGTTAATATTAATATTATTATTATTATTACTATTATTATTATGATTATTATTTTCATTACTATAAGATCCAAGTAAAAAGCAGCTGTCAGCCGGCGTCTTGCGGAGCACGTATGACATAATGAAATGAGTTGACATACTTGTTTACATACAGCGATGAACATGGGAAATAGCTGTTTGATGCCTCCAGTCAGCTCGTTATTATTCATAAATTCCATTATCTAGGTTCGTCCTGCACCCCGGTGACACATTTGCATTTTATGTCTCGGTGAAGTGTTTTTTTTTTTTTTTTTTTTAATTCTGATTTGCAAAGAAAGATTTAATGTCTCACAATCGCATCCACCCCATTTCATCTCTTAATGTTTTGGGAAAGATTTCAGGCACGGAGTAAAGATATTGGAACAAATTCCTTGGGGGCAATCAATTTACTTTTAATTCGTCTGGAATGAATATTTTATTTTTATTTTTTTGTGGTGATGAGAAAAGGAAATAAAAGTTCTTAATGTTTCCGTATTTTCGGTCTCAGTCCTTGTTGCTGCACTGCACCAAGGAAGGATGCTGAACCCCTACCCTGGCTCTGGCGGGTGACAGCATGCAGACTGATTTCAGAATGTCAGAACAGTGCCTGTGTCACCATGACCGCTAAGTGTAAGATGTCACAATGCCACGTGGAGGGGGCAGGGCTGCCAGTGAGAGTATAGCACTAAGGAAGTTCCGGGGGGAGACATTTTAACAGCATTGTAGACCCTAGGCCAGGGGACCTTTTATCTTGCAAGGGCCATTTGTAATGTTAAAAATCCTTCTGGGGCCATATACCACTTACAAATTCCCCTGCTTCACGCGTCTAATGCTGCTCCGGCAGCTACCGCTGAACAAGACTCCCAGTCTCCAGCTGCCAGCCCTGCCGCCGCTGCCGCTAAATAAGAGGGCTCTCGCGAGAACTCCAAACCTCTCGCGAGAACTCCCAAACTCTTTTGAGAACTCCCGTTCCTTGACTCCCGGGCAAGCCGTCTGGAGGGTTGGTGGGCCAGTCAGACTGGCTACAGTGGCCTTTTATGGCCCGCGGGCCAGAGGTTCCCCACCCCTGTCCTAGGCAAACCAATGCATTTATGGTAACCAATTAATCCTCCTGCTTTATTGCGCCATCTCCTCATGATGTTTTACAGTGACTGGCTCTGATTGGTGGAAAGCTTCAGGCTTCAACCAATCAGCATGCTGACAGCCATTCACTGCCTTGCTGCAGGTTTTCAGACAGGTATTCACTGTAGGCTGGTAGATAATGCTGCCGCTCTGATTGTGTGACCACCACCCGTCTCTTCTCGGAGGTATATGATAACAACATCCACTGGCAATTTTAGTTAGTTATAAAAATGAACACCTCGAAACAGGTATACTTGAAGCAATGCAGGAACAAAAAATGAGACAGAGAAAATGCATTATTCTATAGAAGTGAATAACATACCGTATCCTTACAGGTGGCAGTGCCGGAGATGCATTTAAATATATTTCATATAGTTCTCATGTTCTGCTTTGATGAAACATTTCAAGGAGAAATGCAATTATTTTAAAATAGCTTGTAATTTGTAGCTGCGGAATTCCCCCCCCCCCCCCCCTCCCCCATCACCCCTGGTTAATTCCGTGATGTATGGCGCCGCTTTCCATCTTGTAATTTAAATATACAGAGCAGATGCTGACATTATGGTTTCCAAAGCACATAAATAAAAAAATGTGGATTATTTTTCCAATGACAATAAAATGAGCTGTTTTATTTAAATGCCTCCAGCCTAAAGGCTTTCAGAATGTCCAGCCGAGTAAAAACTAATAAACCCACCGATTGCTGGGACAAAAGCACTAAACCGGTGGAGAATTGAGGGGGAAGTCATTATATAGATAATAATTACAGAGTCGTGTCCAAGGCACATCACAAATTATCTGTGCATTCCCCCATCAGAATAATGGGCCGCTTCAGGAAAGCAAAAAAAAGGGTACTCTTTACCTAGCACGGCGCCCGCGATTACAATCGCGGGCGTCGGGGGTAAAAAATCGCGGGCATCGCGGGCATCGCGGGTAAATCAAAAACGGGTGCGACGCGATGCCCGCGATTTTCCTATAGGGATCAATGTTAAAAGTCAGATTGGTCGCGATTTTAGCGTTAATTGGCTCAATGCCCGCGATTTTTACATAGGAAACAATGTTAAATGGGCCACAGAGCCCTAATAGTCCCCCTGAAGTGTGAAATGGCCCCCACAATTTTTAACGCCACCCCACGATCAACGTGAACCCGAAGCGTGGCGAGCGCAGCGAGCCCGCGAGGGGCGGCGGTACGCGTCCTCCGACCTTTTCATACCCCCACTATCCACGTCGGCGTGGAGTTGAGAATAGAATAGTGTGGCGAGCGCAGCGAGCCACCGAGCCCGAAGCGTGGCGAGCGCAGCGAGCCCCGCGAGGGGACGCGGATACCTTCACAGGTAAACGCGTCCCCTCGCGGGCTTCACAGGTGTCCGCGTCGCCGCGGACACCTGTGAAGCCCGTGAGGGGACGCGTATAACTGTGAAGGTATCCGCGTCCCCTCGCGGGGCTCGCTGCGCTCGCCACGCTTCGGGCTCGGTGGCTCGCTGCGCTCGCCACACTATTCTATTCTCAACTCCACGCCGACGTGGATAGTGGGGGTATGAAAAGGTCGGAGGACGCGTACCGCCGCCCCTCGCGGGCTCGCTGCGCTCGCCACGCTTCGGGTTCACGTTGATCGTGGGGTGGCGTTAAAAATTGTGGGGGCCATTTCACACTTCAGGGGGACTATTAGGGCTCTGTGGCCCATTTAACATTGATTCCTATGTAAAAATCGCGACCAATCTGACTTTTAACACTAAAATCGCGACCAATCTGATTTTTAACATTGGTCCCTATGGGAAATCGCGGCCACCGCGGGCATCGCATCGCACCCGTTTTTTAGTGCATGCGATGGTCGCGATGGGCGCCGTGCTAGGTAAAGAGTACCAAAAAAAGCAAGTAAGTTTGTTTCTGGAACAAACCATATTACCGTGCAAGGGGAATACGTACATTTATTGTTTCTGTGCAGGGTAAATAATGGCTGCTTTTGCATGCAGCGCACAGATGTTAGCCTTATTTTCAACACTGCAGATTTCAGTTTGAACACACCCCATGCAAATTTAACCCTTCACATGTTATGCGTGCTCAACCTGCAGTTCAACTTGGTATTGCCCATTTTCATGCTTTTTTGAATGATTGGTTGGGCAACTTTGTTTCTTTATAATGCTACGGAGAGAGAGAGACAATGAGAGAGAGAGAGAGAGAGAGTAGGAATGGCCATCAGTGCAGTCGCCATTGATGGTTACCATCATGGGGGATATTGAAACCAGCCATCAATGGTAACAAACTATTAATGGATAACCATAGTTTTAGCTATCGATGTTCATCCATTTTCTTTGACTGATTGGCCCATGGACCAATCAAAGTGTGGGGGCGTGGCTTCAGGGTTGTCAGGGAGTGAAGCTATACTCCGTTTCCCAGCACCTCGGGAAGAAAAAACATTGGTTCGGCTGTGCCATTGATGTAGAGAAACCATCTAGCTCTCCCCCATCGATGGCAAGTATTCAAAATCGTTCATAAAGTATCAATAGTTTCAAATCATCCATGGTCGATGACCATCCATGAGTGAAAGGAGGTAGGATGACCAATCAGAACTCCCCATCATTGGATTTACAGTTGGTGACTTTCCACTGCAGGGTTTTAAAGTGATACATTCGCTTTAATGACGCACCCTGGATCTTAATGTATCTTAATGAAGCACTGACCATGCACAGCACTGTAAGATATAACAATATCATCTTAGGCCCTTAGGCAATAAATGCTGGAAATAACATAATGATTTAATGGGGGGGGGGGGGGGGTGATCGATGGAGCCCAATGAATATAGCTTTTATTTTCAGAAGATCATATTTAGTTAACGGTCATTGTCGCTGCATGCGATAAATCATGTCGTGGAGGAGATCAACCACGGCGGAAGCTTTAAATAGCGTTGGATGTTATTTATTTTTATTTTATGTAAGTTGTTCAGCTATTCACCAGGAAAACAAAGGAGGAGGGAAAACAATGCGACCGGGTTCTACGGTAGAATAAAAATGGCAAGCTCTTCAAGGAGTGTAGTATCGATCTGCGTTTGACCTAAACGCAGTCTGTCCTTGTGAACAAAGAGTTTACAGAGCTGACATTTCAGCTCATTCATAGAGAATCACACCCTTGTTAGATTACCTAACGGTATGGTAATGTACTGCGTGCTTGTGTATTTTCGCTTCCTTGGCTCCATAGAGGCAGTGATTAAATGCTAGGCACAGTAACCTCAATTATGTGGATAGTAACCTATCCAGCTACAGCAGCCAACGTGCCAGGAGAATCTTAATGCCATTTCCACATAAGACTGGAGAAAAACAATGCGCGGGGAACTTTATCCGGCTGCCTTTATACTTTCAACCCAGAGCAAAATAAATTCTGCCATCCAACGCTGCACAGCGCAGGTCCCAGCATAATACCTGCGATGCACAATTGTTCAGAGCTAAAAAGCTTTCACCGGAAAGGGAAAAAAATAATTGTAATAGTATATTTGTGGGACGAGGTCTAAGAAGATATAAGAAATCAACAGCGACAGTCTCAAGTGCTTCTATTTATATTTTCTCCCCTCTGCCTCCGAATGATACCTATAAAGCATAAATAGGCAATCATCGCACCGCCATTAAATGGAAACTAATATCCTTGCAAAGCAGCGATGTGGGTTCTGCTGCAATTCTGTGCATCATGCTGAAATTCCTATCTCCGGGCTCCAGGGACTGGCGCCTGTTACTGTATTCCAATATTTTAAGACGTTTCTGGGAATTAATAGGCCTAAACATTTACAATAGGCTGGTGGCTTCCAGCACAAAATTTTATGCCCCCCCCCATTCATTTACTATAATTGTTTACCTAAATGCTCGTTGCCTGAGGTTTCATGATCATTGACATGAGTTACATGCTCGTTGCCAGAGGTTTCATGCTCATTGCAAGGGGTTTCATGCTTGTTGCCAAGAGTTTCATGCTCATTGACATGAGTTACATGCTCGTTGCCAGAGGTTTCATACTCATTGCTAGGGGTTTCATGCTTGTTGCCAGGAGTTACATGCTCGTTGCCAGGGGTCTTCTGCTCATTGGCAGGGGTTTCAGGCTAATTCGCAGAGTTTCTTATTCATTGCCAGTGGTTTTCTGCTTGTCACCAGTGGGTTACATGCTCGTTGCCAGGGAGGTACATGCTCATTGCAAGGGGTAATATATATATATATATATATATATATATATATATATATATATATATATATATATATATATATATATATTAGTTACTAGTTCTCATAGACAGCAATTGGAAAAGCTAATTTACTAACAGTCAATTTGAAAATAGAACCTCAATAGAACCAAACTTTTTCCAAAAATTACCATTTTCAATAGAACCATCAGTTTTATTTATTTCATGTTAAATTGTCTGAAACCTCAATATGATGGAATCAAATGTGGGAGAGAAGCATGTGGGGCACTCTGGCTGCATGAATCATGACGTATAAAGTAAATAAAAAAGCTTGCGGGTAATACAGTTCATGTGACTGGTATTGGCCAATAGGAATGCATTGGTATAAATCTGTCCATTTTTAGTTACATTTTGCTTGATTTTTTATTCTAGTTAGGGTGAATAGAACACATTTAGAACTTCTATTAATAACAATGCACCATCGAAAACAGAATGGCACAAAAATAAAAAAAGACTAGTTTTTTGGGGATGTTGATTATTATTATTTAATAGACCCAAAATGTACTTGGACTAATTAAATATCCATGTGGGGTATGTATCTGATACACATTGTGAGGATTATATTGCTGAGGAGGGGGCCCTCAATGCATGCGCAGTATAGTATATGAGACTGTGTCAGAACCTACTGTTCAACGCACAGATGTACACCAAGGAAGGAGTTTGTAGCTCCGTTTGCATAAAACCGCAACTCAGCGACCGCCAGTACACCGTGCTGTGGGCCCCTGCACCACTTTGCATAAACTCAGACAGCTTCAGGCTGTGATACAATTTCCTTTCACTCCTCCTGCCCTTGTGTCACAGCAGTCTGTGCCCCTCACCAACGCTGTAAATAAATGATAAGCCACAAAGGAGGAACTCTGCTTATCTGGACACTTCCCTCGGTGCAGAGAGCTGTGTAGATGCAGCAAATTCTATTATCAGGCCTTCCAGCACCGGGCCAGTGGTTTGCAGACCTCTGTACGCTCAGAACATATATATACACAGGCCTACACAACCTCTTTATTCTCTGCCTGACCGACCTGCCAGCACCGGCCTCCTATCACGCCGTCAGATCACACATGTAAGGGACAGATTTAAAACTGATGATTATCGGAGCTTCAGTCCAAAGTGTTTTTTTTTTTTTTTGGTCCTTTTTACATCACCAGTTCCCTGCAAGAA
Source organism: Crinia signifera (assembly GCF_055691185.1). Lineage (NCBI taxonomy): Eukaryota > Metazoa > Chordata > Amphibia > Anura > Myobatrachidae > Crinia > Crinia signifera. The sequence continues at coordinate 157,075,848 of NC_139225.1, read as the reverse complement.
TAAGCCGCTGAGATTTTTTTTCTTTTTTTGGTGCAGTGCACGGTGTGCTGTGAATTTTTATTAGTCAGCCTCATGTGTGGTAGCAATAGAAAATGGATTTAGCAGGCTCAGGTTAAACACACCAATATATACCGTAGCTCAGACGCGTCAAACAGATCTTTATCGGATTGCAGGTAATACATTAAAGGGTCCGTGTACTTTAATGATATGCAATATATATATATATATATATATATATATATATATATATATATATATATATATATATATATATATATATATACAGATAGCCATAAAAATAAACCAACATTTCAATTTCATTATGGAAGTGATTTATACTGGGAGAAAATAATCCTGTTGCAGGAGATTAATACCCATTGTCAGCAGTAAGTGCATATATCGCGCACCCAGTGTCGTTATTGGAAACTACAGTTTGTTGTTACAGGTGCCGGGCCCCTTGCGGCCACTTGCTCAGGGCACCAGATTTACTTGTGAGTTAGGGGGAGATTTACCAAAACTTGGGGAAAGATAAAGGGACAGATGTAAAGAGCCTCGGGGAGAGTGATGCAGTTTGGAGAGATTAAGGGGTCGATGTATTATACCCGCAATTATAATGCGAGTATACCGCTTTCTGTTTCGCCTCTTTACCAAGGTGAAGCAGCAAGCCTGGCCAACAAGATGTGTCATACATGCATTCTCTCCCGAAATGGCCAGGAGGCTCTTGGAAATTTGGTTGCCCTCCTGGCCCCCTGGGACTGCAAGCTAATCTCCTGCATTGCGCCACCCCCTCCTTCAACATCTAGAGATGATTTGCACTAAATTGTGTCATTGTAGCCCCACCCCCGCTTGGTAAAGCGGGGGCAGGGCTACAATGATGCATTGCAGCTCCACACCCTGGACTTCCTCCTCCACACCCCCTGCTGTGCTTCTTGACCGCTCCTCACAGCCACAAAGTAGGTAACTATGAATGTATAAATATCTTGACTGCTGAAGTAGGGGAGTATAAACTCCCCTGACCAATGGACCCACCAGAGCTCACAGCACATCAGCCTAGTGCTTTCTTACGACTGTGAAATTCTTTCCAAACAAAAATTAGACCCTGTGTTCGTATGAACCCATATGCATCGGACTGACCGGTGAAGCAGTGACTTTAACCTCAATGCTTCCATTCAGTACAAGGAGGGAGTTGAGCATCCCCCATCTCCCCCCGGTAAAGATTTTCTATTGCTACCATAAGCGAGATACTGTAGCAACAGAACAATTTTGTAACTATGACAGCAAAACAGATACTTCCTTTTTCTTATGTTAAATTGAATATATATATTTTTTTGATTGAGGCGTCAACTACTACATAACTGCCACTTATATATGTATAAGAAAGAAGTCTATGATTGAATAATTCACCAGTGAAATGTTCAGTTCTGAATTCATGACATAAATGAGACTTTGAACTGAAAGGAAACAGAGGACTCTCATAACTGTTGCGAGCGGAAGACACATAATTGTTTTTCTTTCTCTCCCTCTTATTTTGGTCATACTAATTAAGTCTGCCTCAATCTTCTATAATCCCTTTCTAGTCCTAACACAAAGCTGATTCCGAAATCTTTGCTGAAGCATTTTAATTCCGTGTAATGTCACCAAGCTGTGCGGACAGACTGTAGCTGTTGGGAGGGATCTGCGGAGAAGAAATACGTTATACTGGGGCAGGCCTGTGTTGCCGTCGGCGATGATGTCACCATATTATTGCCTGGCATAGAAGCCTGTTAAACGTCGCTCCTGAAATCCTAATGGAAGTGCATTGGCTCATACACATGTGCCAAGCTGTAAACCTTATGCAATTTCCAATCCTTGGCAGCAACCATGCATGTTAATGGGCAACCAATCAAATTATATCTATTATCTTCTAGAAGGTCCTAAATAAGAAGTAAACTCTGATCCCATCGTCAATAAAACTCCCACCTTGGTAAATAAATCACATTGAACACACACACTAGACGATACCCTACACAAGCTTATCATACACACTGATTAACATATCATTAACAATAATTATTTATTTATTAACAGTTTCGGTACTTGTGGATTATCACGGCTCCTATCGCATGCCATCGCATGCCATCGCATGCCATATATAGTGGCATGCGATGGCATGCGATTTTTGCCGTTTTTACAGGGTTTTTACAAAATCGCATTCGATCGCATCGCATGTTTTTTAACAGAAAAGAATTCAAATGCATTGAAATTAGTATCAAACATGTTCAATGGAACCCAAATGTCATTTTTGAGGCTGTACCACCCCCACTATCAACGCGAACCCGAAGCGTGGCGAGCGTAGCGAGCCCGCGAGGGGCGGCGGTACGCGTCCTATGACCTTTTCATACCCCCACTATCCACGTCGGCATGGAGTTGAGAAAAGAAGTGTGGCGAGCGCAGCGAGCCACCGAGCCCGAAGCGTGGCGAGGGGACGCGGACACCTGTGAAGCCCGCAAGGGGACGCGTATACCTGTGAAGGTATCCGTGTCCCCTCGCAGGGCTCGCTGCGCTCGCCACGCTTCGGGCTCGGTGGCTCGCTGCGCTCGCCACACTTTCTATTCTCAGCTCCACACCGACGTGGATACTGGGGGTATGAAAAGGTCGTAGGACGCGTACCGCCGCCGCTCGCCACGCTTCGGGTTTGTGTTGATAGTGGGGGTGGTACAGCCTCAAAAATGACATTTGGGGGCCATTGAACATGTTTGATACTAATTTCAATGCATTTGGATGCTTTTCTGTTAAAAAACACATGCGATCGCATGCGATGCAATGCAATTTTTTCATGTGCGATGGCCATCGTGGGAGCCGTTATACTCCACAAGTACCACAGTTTCTTATATAGCGCATACATATTACGCAGCGCTGTACAGTATAGTAGAACATACACATCAGTCCCTGCCCCAGTGGAGCTTGTGAGGCGCTGTGAGGCAGTAATGCTAACCATTACACCGTCCGTACTGCCCCGTATATATAACGCATGGTGGGGATAGAACCCATGACCTCAGCGCTGTGAGGCAGTAATACTAACCATTACACCATCCGTACTGCCCCGTATATATAACACATGGTGGGGATAGAACCCATGACCTCAGCGCTGTGAGGCAGTAATGTAACCATTACACCATCCGTACTGTCCCGTATATATAACACATGGTGGGGATAGAACCCATGACCTCAGCGCTGTGAGGCAGTAATGTAACCATTACACCATCCGTACTGCCCCGTATATATAACACATGGTGGGGATAGAACCCATGACCTCAGCGCTGTGAGGCAGTAATGTAACCATTACACCGTCCGTACTGCCCCGTATATATAACACATGGTGGGAATAGAACCCATGACCTCAGTGCTGTGAGGCAGTAATGTAACCACTACACCATCCGTACTGCCCCGTATATATAACACATGGTGGGAATAGAACCCATGACCTCAGCGCTGTGAGGCGGTAATGCTAACCATTACACCGTCTGTGCTGCCCCGTTCAGTAACATCACCCGGACCCTGCTGAGAACATGCAGTCCTTGACTTTATAGTCAACATTGACCTGCATGTACAGACGTCAGTAAATATCGTTAATGATCCATGGGAAATGTGTGCATTGTTAATGATACTGAGCGTACCCACTGGATGAAATTAACGATATATCGTTAACATTATTGTTCATATTGATAACAATGTATTTTCTAAACTAGGACCTTGTGAAAGGGTCAAACATCTAGTGTGGAAAGGTGAAGGGGGGTAGGGGAAGAGATGGGGTGCAAAATATTTGTCCAATTTTTGGAACTGATTGACTGAAGAAGCACAAACTTTGAGGCTTTCCTAAAATTATGAAATCTCCTAGACAGAAATGTAAAAATGGGGGGTAGTTTATTTGCATCTGACGTCATTTTGCGTGGCCTGGTGGCAAATCCTATTGTCTGGTTATAGAGGTGGCCCGCCATGTGTGCGGTTATTAGTCTAAGGCTAACAGTGCCTTGTGTAATCCAGCCTTTTGGGGCCTTCATCACGTGACAGACCAGCAAAATGTGTGTGTGTGTTTATGTGTGTGTGTGTGGTCGGCCTCATGTGCGTTGTGTCTCGGAGTATTTATAGCATCACCATGCTACAGCCGGGAGCCACGCTTCATATCGAGGAGGCTTAATAAGATTGAATCAGCTGTCTGTTATTTCAAATCATGGCTAAACTCTCTTGTCTGAATCAATGCTTCCAGCGCTATGTATAAATCTATCTGTTTATTGCTGTTATCAGGCAAACAATTGTGTTGAGGCTTCCGCCTAAACCTAGCAGGAGCAGAATATTTCTGCCCCCGTATTCCTGGTGGAAAAACCTTTTTCCAATACTAGGGTTTGTTGTATATTTCACCTCACTAGTCAGTAATTACTTGGGCTCCGACCACTGCGTTCCCCGTTGTGGGCCCTCTTTGCCCTAGTCCGGCACTGTCTACAGATGGATATTAATAGCTCTCCACAACAAGAATATATTTCTAGGTTCTATATCATTTATGTTTCAGAAGAGATTTTAGTTTAACAGTCGCTCTTCTATTATATAATAATAATAATAATAATAATAATAAATTTATAACCAGAGTACGGTTACAGTTATACATTATTAATATATAGTTTGGGGATTGTGTTCTATTTTTATTACTCCAAATTAAACTGTTTTGTTTCGACAAAATGGACAAATCCATTATTAGTGGGTTTGTTTTTCTAGATTTGATATACTTTATCCGATATGGTGCAAATTCTCCATGTAACCGATACAGGGAGAGATTTATCAAGCCTTCCGGAGGACAGGTGGAGAAGCAGCCTCTAGAAACCAATCAGCTTCTACCTTTATATAGAATGTACTTTATATACATGTTAGACATCATCTGGTTGGTTCCTATGGGTCACACATTTATTTATTTTTTCTCTTTAGAAGGTTTGATACATCTCCCCTTTAGTTGTAAGATACTGGAATACGGTTCTTCCGCAAGTCCTCTTACTTTCGTATACAGTATTGATTACTTGTATACAATATTTTCAGTGTATACAGTCAATACCCACATTCACATTACCACCCCAATGAGGTAGAATGTGGAAATCCACTAGAGTAAGTACAATATTGTAAATTTATCTCAATGGGCGATACCACTCATTTTGGCCCTTCTGAGTGATTTTGTTCAGAAAACTGCCCAATACAGTATGTACACGATGAACGATGAGCACTCTCGCAGGTCATTAACGACTTCCCCGCCATATGTACATGAAGATTAGTTTTGACTATTTAGTCAATGACTGCATGTGACCCGATTATGTCACTCAACCATTTAGATCAGTGTGTACGCCCAATATGGTTCACCGGGGCGTTCAAGATAAATACTTGATGATATCGCTCATGGGCGATGAAGGAATGGGCACATCCATTGAAAATGTTAATAGGTTTGCCTCAATATCATTGTGAATGAGGCCAGAAGAGATGGGTTTTTTTTTACTTGCAAAAGCAAAAAATAATCCTTCCTAAGCAGAAATATAATGTGTTTTTTTTTTTCCCTCCGGTTCTCTGTGTTTATAACCGGTGCTCTCTTATTATAGAGCGTTGTGTAGATGAGACATACGAGGGTTCACAGACCTGTCCCTGCATTATTTTATCAGCACATATGAAAGGAGTTTATCAGGGATGCTTTATTGTATGAGTGATGACAGTTTTCCAGGGAGTAATTATATTACTTGGAGAGCTTATGGTATCTTGTGGAGCCTTCCCCGAAATATGCGACTTATCCGGTTTCATTCTCTGCCAAGGGGTCATTCACAGGGATATCTGAATCATCCCGTGTTATGCCTATAAATTTGTCTTATTTATATATTACACAGTGGATTACGATGGCAGATAACAGTGGGTGGGGAGAAAACGTAGACTTTGTAGAATGTAACATCCATCTTTTGGGCAAAACCGATGAGATCTATAGGCCTGATTCAGACCTGTTTGCTAGGCTGCGTATGTTAGCAGCCCAGTGAACAGTTAAACGCCACCAGCCGCCCACGAATCCCCTCACTAGGATGATAGGGCATGTGTACGCTTTACACATCTCCTCGAATGCAGCCGAACGGGTGAAAAATCGCCAACCATAGCATTATTTTTTCCCCCTGTTCGCAGAAAAAAGTCAGTCTAGACTGTCTTTTCTATTGGCCGGTGATGGCCAAATTTGGGGCGGTCGCTGATGTCGTGATTTCAGCCGCCTGTCCCAAGCTGGCTTCTGCATTCCTGCATTCGCATGGGAATGGCCAACTTTTGATGGGCTTGCCCATAAAATGCCAGGCATTCTCCTGCACCAGTCCTCCCCCTTCCCTCCCCTATCAGTGCAAACGCCTTGGCGAGGGTGATACTGATGTAGTCGATTCAGTGGCTGCCAACTTCTTAAAATCAATGTTTATAGTTTTTATCAATTTTATTGAATCGGTTAAAAATCCAATGAATTTGAACCAAAACTACCTTAATTGTAGCCGCCATCATTGCTCCGTCGCCAGAGACGGGGACTGCAATCCGAGCCGATGGCTTTTGACTGCATTAAATATGGAGGTCATTCTGATCTGTTCTCACTATCGCAAATTTGCAACAGTGAGTGAAGTTGATGTGCTGTGTATCATGCGCATATACGCTTACGCGCATGTTCAGGCCATCTGTGCGCGCGGATGCGGCGACTTGTTTAGTCGCCAGCCCATTTGCATGGATCAGTGTTAGTGTGGGGGGGGGCGTGTGGCCGCACCCATGGGAATGCCCAGCAATTCATGGGAGTCCCCAAGAAAACGCTTGGTGTTCCCATGGTGGTTCATCTGTGACACGGGTGCCAGGGGTGGGTAGCTGACATCACCTGATGTCAGCTGCCCGCCCTATTTCCGTACCAAGGCACCGCAGTCACCAGAGAGTGACTTAGATTTGCGAATGCCTTCGAAATCAGAGACCATTGAATGATTTCAGTCCCGAACACAAGCTTAGAGTGGATGTTTACCGTGCGGTGGAACTCGGCATTTGTGCAGCGGGCGGGCGTTCATACAACGTTTATTTTACTCCAAAGCTGCGATTTTCGCAGCTTTGCGAGTAAACCAGAATGACCTCCTATGTGTATTTTCTAAACAGAATGGTTTTAGTTTACGTATTCATAAGACTCGCTTGAGCAAATGTAATGAGGATACAAATTATAGCCTGTAATTATCATTGTAAATACGAGGCATACAATGCAGTTTTGTGGTCTAATGATAATTGCAGCTTATTGCACATTGTGACAAGTCAAATACTGAATTCATATTTATTTGTTTTTCTTTTTCTTTCCTTTGTTCAGATCAGAATGAAGGCTTCCACTGCAGGGAAGAATGCCGCATCCTTGGACACTCTGACCGCTGCTGGATGCCTCGTGTACCCATCCCAAGCCGCGCCAAGTCCCCCGAACATGGGAGAAATGTAATCGCTTTATCTATAGAAGCGACCACCGTGGACACTGAACCTTTCGAAGACTGTAACACAAAAAGAACTTTTGCAACGTTTGGCAAAGATGGCAACGAGCACACTGCTATTGACATGGCTACTTTGAAAGGGAAAAGGACAGTGGACCTGCCGATCTGCAGCCCGAAGGTCAATGGCGCAGTGCGTGAAGCGGGAAACGGCTGCGAAGCTGTCAGCCCCATCACTTCCCCTTTGCATCTAAAGAGTCCTCTGCCAGCCAAATCTGCCGCAACGTACAACATCATGCATTGCACCGGTAACCGAGACATGGAGCAGTTTGTTAGCAACGGACCTTCCCGGCCTTCAGAGGCAGAGCCCAGGGGAGCGGACAGTGAAAATGTAATGAATGAAATCAATCCATTATTGCAGGAATGTCGAGAAAAGGACTCACTGGGTGTAAAGAGACTAAAGGACATTGTTCTCTAAGCACCAAACCTGGTGTACGGTGAAAGAAGTGACTTGAAACATTACAGTTCATTTTTAATGGATTTCCAATGGTTCACAAACTGCTGTATTTAAAAGCTTTCCTAAATGTATTGTTTATAAATAAAGGCTATTGTTATGTGACAATCCCAAACTATTTAATATGTGGCAGGGGTGTTCCATCCTAGCAAGCAGACTTACTCATTATTTTTTATTTTTATTTAATTTAATAATTTTTTTTCTTCCTAATCCCCTTTGCTCTTAACATGGAACCTGTTATCATCATCAATGTACAAAGTATTATGTATGTATTAAGTATTTTGAATTTATATATTTTTATAAACATATATATCAAAATTATAATATAAATTAGCCTATTTGTACAGAAGAAAAACAGAGGAGAAAAAAAAAGAGAAATACTTTTTGAATTTTCCAAAACCACTTTAAAAAATAAAGAAATAAATTTATCCGCTAAATGATTTTGTAGCGTAGTTAAGAATTCAGCCGTTAGGGGCGAGCGGGCCATATTTTCAGCTGAGAAGCCACAGACAAGGCAGATGCTCGGCCCAATGGTTAAAACCATGATAGTTTGCTGTATTGCTACGAACACCCCTGCACTCAAAGCCCTTTTGCAGTTACATGCTCTCTGTAATATTACTGTATTTGATATTTCAAATTTTGTCCAGTGATGGCAAAAGGCATTCGAGTAAAAATGGAAGAAAATAAAAAAATGTAATTTGTAATCTTTTATTTTTTATTATTATTACTATTATTATTAATTTGATTCAAATTGCTGGGAATACAGCATTTTTCCTACTCTGCATTTTACACTAGACAAATACAAAATGTTCTTTTCTTTCAGATCATATCTTTTTTTATGTATTTTATATTCACTCACAGGGCAAGGCTATGGCATATTGGGTAATTTAATTATTATGTTCCAAAAAGAAACAAAAATGGGAGGTTTTGTGAAAACACATCTTTTTGTAGTCAGATATTTTTTTTCTAATGCGTTTTCCAACAACTCATGTTATTGTTCTCATTCAATGTCCAATTCAAGGTTCTTATTCTAACTTCAAGGTTCTAACTAATGCAAAATTATTTTTTTCCCATTCCTCTATCCAAACATTTGTCGCTTCACTCAATCCGTTCTTTATCTTTTTTTTCTCTCATTTTGTTCACGGTAGATTCAATATTATACTTTATTTGTCATGTCTTCATGCCCAAGGATGAAACTGTTTCCCAAATGTTCAGTTATACAAGTCTGTTTTTGACAATTGTAAATGACAGAAAGGGTTTACACAATATATTATTTGTAAAATAGTCTTACAAGATAATGTTGCAGACAAATGTTACAAAAAAATATGATTCACTGACAGGTAGTGAAAAAAAAATAAAGAAAAAAATTAAAACGTTTTTAATTTCAAAATGGCGTCCTGGCCATGATTTTAGCTGCACTCTTACAAGGTTGAACTTGTATTCATTCTTTTGATCTAAAAAAAGCCCAGAAAATAATTAAAGTTATTGTTGCAGGGAGTCTCTTCTTCTTTAAAGCTGATGTGTATGTTTTTGAATAAAGACTTATTTTTATGTCATTTATACTGCCCTATTTGATGGTGCTTGTTTTTGGTGAAAGATGGGCAAAATCCAGTTCAGTTGATTCCAGCATATACAAGTATTTCTGAAATTCACAATTCCTTAAAAAAAAAAATTAAAATAACAAATCAAAACAGCACACATTGCTCCCACCATGGAAATTGGACCAACCGCAGCTCATTAAACATAAAGAAACCAGTCGTCAATGATCAAGAAATGTCATATGTCTAAAAAAAGAACTCTGAGCCAACCCCCAATCCCTGACACTTGTTCTTTAAGGAATGTTCAATAAAACAACATTGCAGAAGGAGAATGCTGCCATATATTCTTATGACTTATGTCCATCGGTGTCCAGATACACCCACAAATTTAGTCAAATGCCTCTAGTAATTGGGTCCAAAAGATTTCATTTTAACCCTTTGGGCAGAATCCCTGACTACAGTTTTTTTAAAGCGGCAATCATTTACACTGCAAAACCACTTCAATGATTGCCGCTTAAAAAAACCTGGACATTTCTTACCAAATCTCTCACTTTCTGATTATCTAACCCTATTACATTTCCCCCATTGTCACATTTTTCAAAACCCTGCACGTATACAATAAAAAGTTATCTGAATTTATCGCCATCCATTACTTAATTCCCTAGAATTCCCTAGAAATTGTATTAGAAAAGTTAACATTAGTTAAACCCTCCTCCTTCCCTTGCCGGAAAAAAAGAAAGTTGACTAACTTTTTGAAAGTCAAAACCCAAAGCAAATTGACCCTGGGCTTTATTCCAATATGTACAATCATTTCAACACATAAACAACACTCAACATCCTTCATTGTTGCCACAATCCAAATAAGATGTAATACATTCTTCGCCTTTTACACACCCAGCTTATTCATACAAGATCAGATAAACTGAAAACTAAAGAGAACATTCCTATCGCCAAAATCAGGAATGCCACCCTCTCTCACATGACATGTACTGTACTGTATGTCCATCTAGCAGGCTTTTAACAAATGGCCCATCTTGGATTCCCTTCACAGTAATACAACATTTACCCTACACTTACCCATCATATCATTGCAACGCAATATGAAGCTTCCGTGCCCTTCAACAACAAAACTTCCAATTTAATTAATTAAAGAGGGTCAGGAAGAAGATGGGTCGATAGAGGCTATGATCACTCTGATGTTTTTACTGTTAAACCATCTTGACAGCACAAACAGGGTTGGGGCCTATGTACTAAGCCTTGGAGAAAGATAAAGTACCAACTAACCTGCTACTAACTAATTTCCCAGACTGATCCTGTACCATGACAGTTAGGTGCTGATGGGCTGGCACTTTATAGATGTGTCCTGTTAGATGATTGCTGTGTATAGCAGTGCCCCCAATATGCCATGTGCAGTGCAATATGCTGCGATACAATCTTCTAGCACAGGGGTCATGGAACCGTTTTTTACATTTTACCCTAATATATATATATATATATATATATATATATATATATATATATATATATATATATATATATATATATACGCCAATGTTACCCCCTTGATTTAAAAGACAGTAAATCATATACTTGTAATACACACTGTACCCCCAAAAATTGATGATATATCCTGCTAGGGTACACAGCCTGGCGGCAAATGATAATGAAATGAAATTGGTGATAAAATTTGTACCAAACACAGCAATACATGGTAATCATCATCGCCATCATCATCATCATCAATGGCTGCCAGGCTGTGTGTGGTGCAATGTTCCCTCTAATGTTACGAAGGCTGTGTGCGGCAAAAGATTTAGGCTGTGCAACTTTGGAAGGAAATTTAAATTTTTGTGCATCACTTATATATAACTGGAAAATGACGTTCAGCATTTGTGTTAACTTTACTTCAAAATGATATTAAACGTTTAAACATTAAAAACACAACACACAATGTAGTTAATGGGTGAAACACACATTAATTGAGTCCACAACTGCAACAAGGGACCACTGCTGCTTTGTGCACTCTGTTGAAATGTGTGTGCGCACGCTCGCCGAGTTGTGTGCGCGGGCACGTGCGCACAGCTTAGAGGGAACACTGGTGTGGTGTAGCCATTGATAATGTGACGTCCAGGCAACTACTAGTGTCAGTATTATAAGATGATATAGTAACAGTCTGTGCAAATGTTTTCCCTAGACTATGATGGGTATACCTTGACAGGAGCCTATAACATGCAAAGAAACTAGGTGCCGCAGCGGCAGTACAGACTGCGCACTGCCGAGATGGCACAGCAACTAGTCCACTCTACTGAAGAAGCGGACAGACTTGGAGGCGGGGCACGGGGCATCACACATGGAAGCATGTTATACAGTACACAAGGAAGTGATGCACTGCACTGCATCAGGTCCATGTACACTACAGTACTGTAACACACACAGCCAGGAATGCATATAGAATCAATATATAGAGTCAATATGCAATGAAATTAAATTCCTGGGGGTAATGGATGGTCATGCTGCTGAGACACAGCCGGGCATGCATATAAATTCATAGGAATTTCATTTTTACCCCATTTGGGGTATTTTACCCCCGTTCCCTGACCCCTATTCTAGTAGGATACTGAATATCCAAGAAGGCGTATGATGGCTAACTAACAGCAATCTTCTACATACAAAACATAGTTATTTGCCGCTACTGGTGTGCCCAGTCTATGGCGCCATAAGCCTACCCTTAGCTCCTAAGTTCCTCCCTTTAGCAGGTACACCAGCATACACCATTAAAATGTTTAATTTTGAATGTATAATATACTGTATGAGGTTCTTGTTATACTGTAATATTTGCCAATAATATGAGCCTGCGACAGCTCGTCATGGTGACCTCATGGAACAGGTCCCTAACCTTATAGTGTTTCAACTCTTGGGTGCAGGACAGCTCCACCCAAATCACCTCAGGGCACCACACAAATAAAAAGATAAAGTGAAGTATCAGAGTGTTAGAAGAAAAGAGAGAAAGCAGCGATCCAATAACTTACCTGCATACGTCCAAATGGAACCAATTCTATGACCAAGACCCTCCTAGATTAAGAAAGGGTTTTGTCTTATACTGAGCTAATGGAACCCCGAAACATCTTGCTACTTCCTTTAAGTCAACAGAGAAGACTCACTTGGACCAATGAAAAAAAAAATATTAAAAACACTATTGTAAAAAAACATTGACTTGAACCCCATTTTGTCCTCTTTGAAGGATCTGAAAGCTTCAATGGAGGCACATGCCATCAAACAACCAATATGAGAAACCTCTGTCCACAAAAATCTTCCTATTTACATTCTATAAAGAGGAAACACTGAATGAACAAGGAGTACATTAAACATGTTCTCTATATCTACTCTATGTTCCAAGTCACTGACCGGCCAAATCAAATTAAGTGTACAATAGAGAACATATCTCTCCAGTGATCTCATCATCCTTTGGAAAGGACAGATAATCAGCTTGAATGTCCCAGTCTATTTTAATGGACCTCACCAGGCAGAATGATATACAGCCATTCCAAAGGTGGAGGGTCAAAGGGACTCTCATTCCACCCGTCATTGATTAATATTCAACCGCCTCTGCATTATGCATAGATGATTTCAGGATCCAGGTATAGCGTCCGCATTCATATATAAACTTGGTGGTCACCATTTACATTGGCTGTTGTTAAATTACCAACATACACCCTCTTTGTTCCTGTGCCCTCTTCTTTAATTTCGTGGGAAAAACAGTTGTCAAACCTTTGCGCTAAATTCTCATTGATACATTAGGTTCAAACATAGATGATCTCACCCCATTCCTTGTACTCGGCTACTAATCCCATTGCAACAAGGCATGACTCACAAACGCCCCACATACCTCCCAGATGTCAGCCATATACTTGAAATGATCCAGACAGTTTGTCAATCACAGCCAGATAATTTCTCACATATTCTCAGCCCGTCCCAATCAAAAGTGTCACTGAGCCCACCCCACACACACACACACACACACACACACACACACACAACATTTCACTCCATCCATTGAACCTGTGCGAACCCACTGGCATGATTTTCATGGAGGGGTGTTCAGAAATGGGTTAAGCCAAGCATGAAGGTGGAGACTGAGGTGACCCAGTATATGCCAGATCTGTTATACTAGAGTATATAGGCACAATAAGATTTGCATGAAGACTTTAAAAATAGCTAATTAATGCATCATCAGCTGGTACGTCTGCATGTGGTCATTCTTCTATAAGATTTGTTTGGTACTGTAAGGGCCCTCATACACATGTACAAGGTATCACATGCGCGAGCCTCTAATATGATACTTAATTAAATGGCAGAGCGGATCGCCGGCGGTTCTGTGGCAACTGGATTGCATGAGATAAACCATATACGGTCACTTTGAATATGATGTATCGCATGTGATCCCTTCCACCACCCATCAAAGTCATGTGAAACGGACTGAAGTCTTTGGAAATCTGGCTTTTCTATTACACTGTAACCTCAGTTGTACCCCACCTGCCATTGTAACTGAGGTCCTGTTACTGGTAAGTTCTTTTCTGTTTGCTTAATCGTTTCATTGGGTGAGGTGTGTCATATATGAAAATCACTTAACAACAAAAAATAATGATAATAATAATAATAATAATAATAATAATAATAATAATAACAACAACAATGTTATTAATAATAATAATAATAATAATAATAATAATAATAATAATAATAAATGAAAACATACATTTTTCAATAAAAAAGTGTTAGCGATTTATTTAATGAAGGTTATAGTTAAGGTTTAAATTATGGTTTAATGAAAGGACAGTGAGATTCAACACAATTCGCATTACACACAAGGTACACAACTCAACAATGACCCACCTTCTGTACAACACAACAAAGGATATTCCCTTGACCTGCAAATTATTTAATGAAGTCTATAGTTAAGGGAAATTATGGTTTAATGAAAGGACAGTGAGAATCAACACAATTCACAATGCACAAAGGTACACAACTCAACAATGATCCTCCTTCTATACAACACAACAAAGGACATCCCCGTGACCTTCTAACTTGACATTTGCGTGGCGACGCTGATCCCGTTAGGGTGGTCAGACATTACCAGTCAACGAAGGGAGCGCACCTAAACAAAATTATTGCACCGGGATCAGTAAGCAGCCGTCTCTCTTGCCACAAACTAGAAAGTATCAATCACCAACCAACAAAAACTATAAGGGTCGCAATGCTTGGAAGACGGGAAACAAAGAGGTTCTGTCCATCGGCACCAAGCCTTCAAACAGCCCAACACAGTCATACCCTCTTCACACCATAGGTCTTCAGGAACGGCGTTCCAGAGCATTCCCCCTGAAAAATAGCCCTGTTTATAAGTACTTTGAAAAAACCACTGCTCAGGGTCTGCAGTATTTATTCTGCACAAGCCCTGGCCCACATATTGCTAGGAAACCCAGTGGATACACCACTGATTTGAACAGCTACTGTGTAAATGGCCTTTCCCAGAAGAGACATCTTTATTAAAGACAAACATCTCCCATTATTTGTTCCATAGACGTTCCCCACTGTTCCCTAACAGTAAATGTAGTTTAGCGAAGGGCACTAAGAAAGTTACCGGCAAATACTGTATGTTAATAGAGTCACAAACTGATTTCATTATTCGACAAATGTAAGTAATTCAATAACCTTCTTGCCAGTTTCTTTTACAAGGAACATTAAGGCATCAGTTCTTCACAGTACTGTATCTACAAGAGATCATTTTGTCTATTCCAAGTGGCACAGGGGAGTACACGGGATAAGCAAGTAAATTACTTCCACTGCAGCGTCTACTTGTTTACAGTGCAAGCAAAATAAATATGGATTTATGGCAAACAAATCTGATTGTTTGGATTAAATTAAGTTACCCATCCAGTACGAGACAACCTTTCCCGCAACACTCTCGGGAGGTCTGCACAGTATCCAATTTCAATCAAAAACATTTGCCAGCACCTCGCCAGGTCTGTGTAGGCTTCGTCTACGGCACCTGGGGACAGAGATTTTGTTTTTCAGCCTTGCACAGTGGTAACACCGCCACAGTTTCTATTGACATAATAGGCGCAACTGCTTCAAGCAAATGAACATCTGCGTATCGCCCAAGTTATTATTAACCACAGAAAGGAGACGTCTTATTTTCTTTTTGCAGGTGGTGATGCTGCTGTCTCTGTGCATGTAATGTCGCCATGGTAAGGCTCATTAGACGTTTTCCTCTTGTTCAAGAAGCATTACATTGCAATGGCTTAACTCATCAAAGATGGGAGCCAGTCACATTGTCATCTGCTACCATGTTGACATTAATGATGTCAAAACTGTGAACGTGTTGCCATGTGAATAGGGTTAAATTCCTACCAAAGCCACCACTCTCTCTAGATCCCTAATCTGCTGAGCCACCAGGGACATTTTAATTTCTTTTCAAGTTGACATGTCCTCTTTGGTGAATATCAAGATGTTCGCAATTAAAGCATGTCAACATTCTGCATATTGTCGCTGCAGCCACATTCTTTCAACCCCCTACCTTCACAGCATAACTCTTCCTCCCCACAGCCCAACCCTACACCTACCACCCTCACAGCCTAACCATTCCTCCCCACAGCCCAACCCTACACCCCCCACCCTCACAGCCTAACCCTTCCTCCCTGCAGCCAAACCATACACGCCCTACCCTCACAACCTAACTCTTCTTCTCCACAGCCCAACCCTACACCCCCACCCTCACAGCCTAACTCTTCCTCCCCACAGCCCAACCCTAAACCCTCACACCCTAACCCTTTCTCTCTCTAGCGCAACCCTCCACCCCCACCCTCATGGCCTAACTCCTCCTCCCCAAAGCCCAACCTTACAGCCCCCACCCTCACAGCCTAACTATTCCTCCCCACAACCCAACCCTATACCCCCATCCCCCCACAGCCTAACTCTTCCTCCCTGCAGCCCAACCCTACACCCCCCAACCTCACAGCCTAACCCTAAATCCGTCACAGCCCAACCCTATACCCCCTCACCCCACCCTCACAGCCTAACTCTAACAGACCAATCCTATACCCCCCACCCTCACAGCCTAACCCTTCCTCCCTACAGCTCAGCACTAAACCCCCACCCTCACAGCCTAACCCTAACTCCCCACAGCCCAACCCTAAACCCTCCACCTTCACAGCCCAAGCCTTGGAGTGTAGGGTTGGGCTGTCCCCACAGCCCAACCCTGCACTCCAACCCTCACAGCCTAATCCAACCCCCCCCCCCCCCCCACAGGGTACATTAAAGCTACAATGCTACATCGAGCTGATTGCATTTGCACATCTGTGTGAGGATGAGGCTAATTTATAGTACAACAGGTACAATTGATAATAATAATAATAATAATAATAATAATAATAATAATAATAATAATATGAACTATTCTGTAGTATAGACAGATAGGCATATCAGACAGGCACCTATCAGTAACACAGCCAAGATAATAATATACAGTGGTATATGTGTTGTGTCACTTTAAAAAATTAATAGTATATATATATATTTTTTTTTCTTAATTATTAATCTTTTATTTATAACAGCCATGAAAATACTCAAAGATTGGAAAACAGGCTTACAGAGAAATAAATGTCCTATTATATAGGTGCACCAGGGGTAGTATATAAAATATAACCTTTATTTCAGATTTATTTAAAGGCTGCGAAAATATTTAAAAGAAAACACATAGACATACAGTGAGATTCACACAATGTTAAAACAAAGGTGGCGGGCAGCTTGTGCACTGATTGTCTGTGATCACCACATAAGAATGTGTCCTTTTTTGATAGTGTAAGGCAGAATCATGCAATAATGGTGCTGAAGAGATAAATAACTCTAGTAATATATTGGTCAGATGACCTTGCTATGATTATGCTCTGTGTGACCCACTGGTTGTATCTGAGCTCACTCTATAAAGCATGCATGCACAATGTAGTCAGAATTAGGATCATAAGTGACTAACAGTCAATGATTCCTCAATGGGATGTGTTTTTAACACAGTGTTAGTTACGTACTGATCAGGGTGCCCCGTAGAAAACCTGCCTTAGGGAGCCCACCCTTGTCAGTGGATCGTGTGGTCACCTATGCAAGTGTATCAAGCATAGTGCCATAAGTTTAAGCAAAAGATATGCAGCAAGTCGGTGAAGTCTCAGCCCTTACAAGGGCTATGTGGACATCAAACTATCGGACACAGAATCAGAAATGCATTGTAAGAAAAAAATAAACAGAGTGCACAAAATTGCCCGCGCACCGCCAGCCGGCACACACTTCGCAGTTTTAGCTTCTTCAGGGCCAACCCGACCCCTGTCCTGCCTGAGTTTAAATACCGGTAATCGGGTGTCATGATCCAATCAAGTTGCGCGTTTGAAGCCGCGCCTTCGGACAGTGTCCAGTAAGATCCTGCTATACGTGACCAGGTGATATCATCATTGCCCTGTCAGACAGGTCCTGCTATACGTGAGCAGGTGCTATCATCATTGCCCTGTTGGGCAGGACAGGGGTCAGGTTGGCCCTGAAAAACCTAAAACTGCGAACCGCGTGCCAGCTAGTGGTGAACAATGCTGTGGTTAGGGGTTTTCTACAGCGAGAATGTCTTATTTTCGACGAGGTAAAGTCATCGTCACCATCAAACCCCATCGCTGTATTCAAAGTTAGGGAGAAATCCTCGCCAAGGAAGGATGGCGAGGATCCCCTTAATTGATAAGTTGATCATCAAATGCAGCAAGTTTGCTGCACTTGTAGCGAGCGCCACCGTTTTAATGACCTCACTTGCAGTTTTCACCGCGCCAAAGGGAACCAGTGAGGTAAAAACAGCGAGTGGAGGGGAGGGAGTTGAATACTCTGATGGCGAGCTATTGACACTGCTCGCCATCATAGCTCGCCGTCAGGGTCATTGAATACCCCTCAATGAGGTAACCTCCTGAATATGCAGCATTATTACATACGATGATACTTTGTTTTATATCATCGTATGAAGCTTAGTCTTGCTTTAATGTTTGTGTGCTTCACGACCTTCATCTTCGCAGACAGGGATTTGCAGTAGAAGATACCAGCCTTTCACCGGTGCTTAAGAACTGAGATTTAATTAACAGATTAGGCGGAAATTGGAAAATAATTGTATTAGTTAAAATAAATAAATATATATATATTTTAAAAATGTCTGTAATCACAAACAATGCCTTCCATTACTATCATTGTATGCTGACAAACCATCTCCCATACAATCATTTTAACAATTGTAAGAGCAATTTATTATAATGCATGAAATAAAAATATGAAAAAAAATAAGAAAACTAATTTACACCTTAATCTGATATCGGGATGACATCAATTCATTTCATTATAAATACAATCATGATATGGAAATTTTCCGCAGCTCATATCATTATGTGCCTGGGAGCATTGTAGCACCAGACTTTCAAAACAAATATATTCACATAAAGCATTTTCCGTATTAATGTTTTACAACCTAACACCCTCCGCGATGCTTCGTCGGAAAAAAGTCATTGACACTATACAGTGGTGAGAAAAAGTTTGATCATCGTCTTAATTAATTGTTTCAGATCCTCTGACATGATTTCTACGACTGTTTGTCTTTGCCGCATAATCAAGCAATTCATACTTTTCTATATGCGTTTATGTAGAATGCAGGGTATACGGAAAATATGTCGACAACAATCGATTGACGCCAAATGCCAAAGTTGACATTTATAAAGTATGACATGCACTACGTTGATAATGACACAAGGTCGATGCAAGCAATGAAATGTTGACATGCTTTGAAATCCACATGGACTACGATTGGGAATGGTAGCCAAGTAAAGTGAGCCATGCAAGGGTCAACAGTCGACGGATGTTGACATTGACACAAAAAAGTGAAAAACGTGACCTTTCCATGTTTCATGTTGCTTGAGTCAACCTTTTGTCAATGTCAACATGTCCTCGTTGACCTTGTGCCTGTCAATCGTTTGTGTTCCTCCTAGACAATGTCGAATATACGGAAGCGGTTGGAGAGTATTCCAAAAACATTTTCCACAGCGCAAAGGCCTCATCCCCCATAAAAACAAAATTGAGGCCATGCTTGGTGGCCACACTAGTAGGCAACTTTAGGGTCTCTGATTCCAGACTTTTCTAGAATGTTGTTTTCTTCAGGAAACCATCGTCAGAAGCCCAACATTTTTTCCATCAGTCTATAAAAATAAACTGGTAGTTGGCGTTCACCACTGCCATCAGTACGATACTAAAGTACTCCTTGTAATTATAGAACATAGATCCGCTATTTGCAGGAGGGGTATAGGCAAATGCAGGGGGTATTTCTGGTTGCCCGGATATCCCCCTCCTTTTGGCAAGTGCCTTAAATTATTACAACAATAGTACTGCTATATAATATGATCAATAGAGCTGCCACCACATCATGCAGTGTAAGGGACAGAGCGGAGCTGCAGCACATGCCCAGTGTACCAGCTTCTTCTACCACATTTACTGTATGTGTGGATCTGAGCTCTCAAACATTGCACTGGAGAGCAGCTGCTAGGAGGAAGAGACAGGAGCCTTACCATGTAGTGGGAGATTATGAGCTTAGAAAGTGCAGCACTGGTTCTATTATGTTTGCGGATTTATTTATTATGATATGTTTAACCTTTTCCTGGCCACTTATCTTATTTAAATATTTAAAACAGCCTATACTTTAGTTTAGACCATCTGTACTGTTACATATTACTACTGTATTCCATACAATATCCAGTGTATAAAAATACCAATTTTCAAGGCTGTTACCGCTCCCCCAGTCTCCCATACTGACTCCAAAGTGCTGCAGAGTGGGAGACTTTGTATTACATTTGGAAACCGCCCTCTAAAATCCTGCATTTGCCACTGAGGGGTGATGCTCCAGCAATAAACTGTATACTTTGTTGATAGATAAGTGCACTACTACTTTTTGCTACTTTTTCAGTGAAGCTTCATTCCCTACACTAAGATGGCTATGGGCCTGATTCAGAGCTGTTTGCTGAGCTGCGTGACTGATGGGACTGTGGGCTGTAAGGGGTAAGTGAACACATCATTGTGGCTCCTCCCTTGCTATGATGGCACCATTCATGAACCATGTCATTCGGTGCGCCCATATGTAAGTGGGTGGCAGAGGGGGATGTGAGGGATCTGGGGGATGTGGTAGACATGCCCTCCGTTCCCAAGGAGCAGAAGGGACACACTATTTTTGCATACAGTACACTCACAAACTGGTGACCTGTATGTTAGCCCACTCCGTTTAGTTTATCAGTGTATATAACAGTGAGCAGGGCAGCCGAGAGGAATGCCGGGCCCCGGTAAAATGTTGGGGTGTGGCCTAAGTGTGGGAGGTGTGGCCACCTCCTGCACTTAGGCCACGCCCCCAAAATGTTTAGAAGAGGGTAAAAGAAAACTCTAAAAACCCTAAACTCAGCAACAGCAGCACACACCTACAGCATGTGCTGTGCTGACAGTAGGCTCAGCATGAGCTCTGTTATCAGCACAGCACATGCTGTAGAAGTGTGTGCTGCTGTTGCTACCTGGGAGGGATGGAGGGGGAAGGGAGGGGTTGGACCAGGGCCTCTGCAGGGCCTCTCCAGCAAGCCTGGGCCCGGGTAATTAGTACCCGCTCCCCCCCCTCCTCTCGGCTGCCCTGACAGTGAGTACCGCTACGTCTTTAGTAAATGGGCTGTTTGTAGTTGAAAAGCATCCACTGATAACCAAAAAGATAATTTCTTACAACAGTCTGCAAATGGAACCCCTGATTTTTTTATTTTTAGTTTATGTTTACCTCATAATGCAGCAAGGAGTAAAATTGCCTTTTACCTGAATCATCTAAGAAGATCCTGTCGCAGAGACAATAAATGTCGGCTGCTCCATTGTCCAGTATCCCATCTCGGAGAGTGGCTGTTATTCCCGTCCCCCAGCAAGGTTACAGGGGGCTCATAGATCACACATTGTTCTGCGGTAAATTGCCTTGAAATAAAAAAGTAGAAGTTCCCTTTGTGAGGAAGATTGTTTCTGATTAATATGTTGGAATTACTGGTGGAAAGGAGAAGGGAGGAAGCAAATTGGAAATGGAAACACATTTGTCTGCCATTGGGAGAATGAATGGCGGTAATGCTAAGACACATCAGCATCGAAGCTGGCAGAGATAACAATCTCCTCACACAGCCTCCCAGCTAGCTGCACGGACGGATCCTCCTCGCACAATTAAAATGGCTTGTTTTAGATCAATCCCTCACTGACGCAGTCTGATTCTAAGGTAGAAATAGGTGGAATCCTCAATTTATGGAATATAGGCTGATTTGTCTGCAGGGATGTGCTTGATCTGACCTGCAATTTTACTACCTGCACATGAAAGGCTTATGCATTACATCAAATATCTTTTAACAATCAGGGTTATTTACTTAACATCGGCCATTGTTACAAAGGGCCTTGAGTGTCTTTGGGCAAGATGTAATAGGGTACGATTTTTTTAGGTGTTAAAAAAAAGGCACCAAATCGCACATGTCACATTTGCATTTTTTTTTTTTTTCAATAGAGTAATTTTATTATTTTAAAGAAAGGCATTTACATTTCAAAAAGGAATAATAAACAAAAACATCAAGAATAGTTATCTTATGGATAATTCAATGTTATCATAACAATGAACAATGTTACTGTAAAAAAAAAATATATATATATATATATAAATACACCCAACACAAAAAAAAAATATATATATAATAATAATAATAATAATAATAATAATAATAATAATGTATTAAATACATAAATAAATATAATATATACTGTCCCATCCAAACCTGTTCCTTAAAATGAGAAATATCATCAAGAAAGAATATTTTCCTAGTGAAGTCATATAGTTTTGTAACGACTATTTGGCATCAGTGGCTGCAAATTTAAATAGACAGTTGGACATTAGAGCCATTCAGAATGTATCGGCATAAATTGAGTTAATCCATCGATGCCATACTTTATCATATTTAGACAATTTGCCCCTTAACATATATATATATATATTTTCATGCTGTAAAGTAGAATTGACCAACATCTTCCATTCTTTAAATAATGGACCTGACTGTGCCATCCAAGCGCGAGCTATACAAACCTTTGCTAGGGCAGTCAGGTTAATGACATACATAGTATCATCCCTATAAAGTAATTCAGCATCCCCTGCACCTAACAAACATACCCTGGGGGTAAGATACTCCGACGGGATTCCTGTGACTATCAAAGCAGTCTTAATTTGTTTCCAAAATTTCTGAACTACAGGGCATACCCATATAAGGTGCCAAAAGTCACAATCCGCCCCTCTACATTTCGGACATTTTTGACAGAAAATTGTAAATATAATAGGGTACAAATTTTTAGACTGAATTTTTAGGCGAATTAGTGAGATTTTTAGAAAGGAAAATGTGCCGTTTTTAGAAACAAAAATGTGCGATTTTTAGACATGCGCAGTTTTTAGTAATGATAATGTGCAATTTTTTTAGACATACGCAGGAAGTGCACAGATGAAGAGACACTTTGGACTAACAGCTTCTGGATCAGAAAGGCCAGGCTATATACTTGCGGCTAACTTCCCATAGGCTGAGAGTCAGGAAGTACAGGAAAGGAATGCAGACTGGCCAATGGCACTTTTGCCCATATCCAAGATGTCGGCGCAGGCCTCTTGGGGCTGACCAGAAACCAAACCACAAAATTCCTACAGACCGCTGCTACTGCACCCCTGCTGATACCACCAACCTCCAGCAAGGCATCAGACCACCATCCAGAGCAAGGAGAGCCACTGCCGGAGTGGGAGAGTAGCGCACCCACAGGCGGCATCCTCGAGTGACCATTACAGATATGGCCGTTGGGATGTAGGGACGCTAAGATGAGAAACAGGCCTGATCTCCCCACAACCATCGCAGCGCTCAGGGCCGCTGAGAGGTATGCCGGAACCCGGTAACATTTTAGGGGGTGGCCTAATCGCGGGAGGTGTGGCCAGTCAGGGCCTGGTCAGACCAGGGCCCACGCCGGGCCCCTCCAGCAAGCCCAGGCACGGGTAATTAGTAAACCCCCCTCTCGGTGGCCCTGGCAGCGCCGAGTCAGACTTGTGGGGGTCAGGAGATCTTTTGGCCAACCCTCATCTGGTTCCATGTTTATGTCCCAGATACATAATGAGACTGGGGAACACTGTGGATGTTTTATCTCATTGGTAGAATTACACATATTTAAGTATTTTCCTGGATCCAAATTGGAGAAAGCTGATGCCTTGTAGTAAAGGAGACATGAGAACAGAATGTTCCGGGACTCCCATATTTCTGGGGAAATGCTCCCCATCCCGTCCACTTCTGCAAGGGGCCAAGCCATTTGCGGCATTGCAGAGTGGGTGGCACGGCCATATTGAAACTTTCATGGTTCCATCGCACCGGCAGTTACCTGTGTGACCTCCCTTCCCAGTACT
Source organism: Crinia signifera (assembly GCF_055691185.1). Lineage (NCBI taxonomy): Eukaryota > Metazoa > Chordata > Amphibia > Anura > Myobatrachidae > Crinia > Crinia signifera. The sequence goes on along the minus strand of NC_139225.1, from coordinate 157,051,809 downwards.
GTTGCATCTCAGAACGTGTGTAACTTGATGCAAATGATCCCCTCTATGTATATCCAGAGAGTGCAGCATTAAGCGAATATTCAGACTATTAGCACTGACAGAATGTGAATTGCATTGCTATTATTTGCATTTTCCTTACATTATGCAGTTAGGGGCATTGCAATGGCACTGGGCAAATAAAACACATACATAAATTCATTAATGTCCCAAACTGGAGCAATATATTACTCTCAATGACTGTAAATAATATAATGCACCATTTTATAAAAGCTGTCCATTTCTTCTTCAATAAAGAGGAGTGACACTAGAGATACATAAAACGATGCATTATCCAGAAATGATTGTGCCTTGATTCAGGGTTAATATCTATTCACCCGACCGTCCCTTCCCCCTCCACCCCACAAAAATAGGATTTACTGTAGGAGAACTCGCGGCTGGCTCTTAGCATTGTATTTCTGAATGGATTATGCGTTCAGGCAGCTGGAATTGGCCATGCTGGTAATTGTCTTCAGGGATTCGGTATGGAATCCCGGCGGTCGGAATCCCAGCGTTCAAAATCCCGACGCTGGAGTCCCAACCGCCGAAATCCCGACAAGGGGGGGAAGTGGAGGGCCACCCCTTGCGGGCTCGCTGCGCTCGCCACACTGTGGGTCCGGTGCCTCGCTGCGCTTGGCACGCTCATTTATTCTCCCTCTATGTGTGTCGTGGACACCCACGGAGGGAGAAAGTTTCGGGATTTCGGCGGTCGGGATTCCAGCGTCAGGATTCTGAACGCCGGGATTCCGACCTCCGGGAAATTGACCGCCGGGAAATTGACTGCATCCCGTCTTCAGAGATAGACAGCGCACGCCTGACACGCCAAAAGATTATTGCTAAATAAATTGGTAGCTTTAGTTGACGCATACCTTCCAACCAATTGTGGGCCTTTATTAATTTTGTAGTAATGATGATGTCATGGTCAATATATGACGTAACCACTTTAAGCCTGTATTGCCAATTTGAAAATGACATTAGCTCAGTGTCGCCAACATGGAAAGGCCAATGCAGGGGCATTGTGCAAAAGGCTTTGGCTGGGGGTTGTGGCTGCATGTTCACAACATCTTAACCATACCCTTTGCTGCTCAATACAGAGATTACCGGCATTGTACAGCGGTAATTGTGCCATCAGCCACCCGGTTTGCCCACTGTACTCAGAAAGTGGGTGGCTCAGTGGCAGGGGTATTGGGGGTGTGGGGTTCTCTGGGGACTTGCTTACTTACTCTCACAGGGGACAGGGAGAGTACAACAGGGCCTCATTGATTATAGATTCTAACAGTATATTACTGTATACAGCATACACCGATACAATCAAGCTGCGGGAACCGGATGCCTCACAAGTGCGGACACACAGTAGTTGCTGATGCAGGCGGGTGGAAGCGGGGAACATGAGGCATAACCCTCATTAATGATATGCGGGGCTCATTAACGACCGCGGGAGCTTGCATCATTCATTGCTCATTTCGCACACACGGGGCATGTACGCACCTTTACAGTAACATTACAATGTTAGTACTAACATCACTTCTGCTCACAGCCCACCAGGTCCCTCACACAGACAATATATATTGAGGGCTTGTCAAGGGTGCATTGTGCAGGGTAGACATGGTTTTTCAGATTAGTTTTTTGCACCAGTGGTAAGGACAGAGGCGTCTCAAGGCGGGTTGCTGGGGGTGTGGACTGCAACTGGCTCCTCTGCAGTGACAGGGGCCTGATGCTGCACTGGGACATTATCATGCAGCGCCTGTCTCCTGTCATTGAGGAGGAGCCGGTAGAGCAGGCAGAGGATCTGGGGGCAGACTAGTATCTCAGGAAATGCTGATCACACCTCCAGAGTGATGAAAATGGGGAGGAGGTGCCAGCGACCACACCCCTTTCTCGTGAGGCTACAACCCTTTATGTGGTATTTAGCATCTTGTGTAGGGCTGGATTATGGGGTAGCTGGGGTACTTAAGAGAGGGTGCCCAGGGTATGGGGATGTATATTAGTTTCTGCTTACCTCCTAACATCCCAGGAGGAACAAAATGCTCTCTTCCTGCAAAATGCTCTTTACTGTATATGCAATTGGCGTCACCTGTGTTGAAATATTTAATTGTTTAGAAAGGTGTTTCAGCACAGTTGATTGGAAGCAAAAAATATAAACTGGAATAGGACTCAACAGAGCTAGTGATGTCCGGGGGTCCCCTGACAGATGGTGGACTGGGGCACAGTATATTCTGCACCCCTTCCCCCAAACCCTTCCTTAATTTGGCTCTGACCGGGTTTCACCAGACCCGGTAACGTCTTTGGGTGTAAATGCAGAAAATGCACATATAGGGGGAAATTTACTAAGAATACGAATGCAAAATAATACGAATTAATACGACAGCATACCTCATATGCTTTGTCGTGTTCCGGAGGGGGATTTACAAAGCAGCCAAATACAACTGCTTTGTAACCCTCCGATGGCGTATGATTCGTATTAGCTGCCCCGTATGATTCTATTGGCTGCTCAGTGGCGCTTCTGATTGGCCGCTGAGCAGCCAATAGAATCATTCTCATGAGAGGCGCGGAAGATGAAACATCTCTGCGCCTCTCAGTTCACTGCGGGGAGCTGCCGGAGTCGCCGGCAGCTTGAAGGACCTGGAAGAAGAACTGGACTACGGTGGATCAAGAATGAAGAACTTCCATGGAGGACCTGGGTGAGTAGGATTTCCTTCCACAGGTCCACCATGGATTTCTTCGGACCCCGGACCGGACGTCGACGCCGACATGGAGATCGACATGGTGAAGAATGCCGACATAGATCCGGACCGGGACAAGGCACCGGATCAAGACACTGGGACCTGCCTACGGGATCAAGATAGGTAAGTATCAGTATGTGTGTAATGTATGTATTAAAGTTTTATTTTTCTTATGTGTCAGTGTGTGTTTATTTTATAATTTTTTTAACTGTGGAACTAAAAGACCCAGCGGGCCCTTTAATGCCCCGCAGGCTGGAACTTGTGGTTCTCCAAGTCCCAGCTTGCAGGGTAGGCTTGCTTGGACTCATAGTTCCACAGTTAAAAACAATAGTTTATTCCATTTTTTTACACACAATCAGCTCGATGCCCACCGCCCAGGGGCATCGAAGACAGCACCAGGCTTCAGCCTGGTCAGGTAAGTCCTGGATGGGGGGGGGGGTCTTTATTGGTGGGGTCCCCACTCCCCCAGGGCCCCTGGCCAGGCTGACTGGTCAGAGGGTTAATGCTTTGGCCGGGGGTACTTGTATAAAAAGTCTCCCCCCGGCTGTGGCATTACCCTGCTGGCTGGTTTGGCCTAGTCATTTTGTACCCCGTATTTTGGGAACCAGCCCCGGACCTGGAGCCTGGGGTTGGTTGTTAAAAATCGGGGAACCCCTATTTGTCGGGTTCCCTGATTTTTAATTACCGGCCCCGGCTCTTTCAGCCTGGTGCTGGTTACAGCTGTGGGGGGGGGGGCCCTACGCTGTTTTTTATTTATTTATTTATTTATTTTTCTATTTTTTTTTTTTACACTAAAGTCTGCACGGATCTCACTGATCCATGCAGGCTTAAAGCAAATACGACAGGAAAATAAGGTGTATTTTCCTGTCGTATTTTCATGGCTGTTTCACGCCAATTAGCAGCCGTATTTCCAATACGGCTGCTTAGTAAATCAGGAACCACCATTCTTTTGAATGGTGATTCCCGTCGTATTCTATCGATGGTGTAGACATTCGTATTTGTAAATACAAATACGAATGACCCATCATTAAGAATACGAAAATACGTTTTTTTTCGACATAGTAAATGCCAAAAATACGTATACACCAAAAAAAATTGTATTTTCGTATTAAAATACGATTTTTTTCCTCAAATTTTTTTTTGTAAATGTTAACGGCTGTGGAACCAAGTGTTGTTACTTAGTTGCGTACTGTGCAACATGTAAGGAAACGTCTGTAATTATCACTGTGCACGACATGCTGGTGTCATCACCACTAATTTAATACCTGGGGCGAAATGTAATAGGGTGCGATTTTTTAGACATGTGCGATTTTTGGTCAAAAACGGCCGAAATCGCACATTTTCCGAAAATCGCACATTTAATAGGTTAAAAATCGCGGTAAAAAGCGCACTTTTTACCGCGAAATCGCACATTTTAAAGATGCGATTTTCAGTCACACTGAAAATCGCATCCAGATGTTTTCCCATAGGAAACTATAGAACTCGCATATGTAATAGGATGCGAGTTCTAAAGTCGCATATGGGACCTTACCAAAAAACGCAAAAAAAATAGACCAGCTTCTTGCTGGCGATTTTTACAGAACCATGCACAAATCTGTGTGATCTGTGCATGGTTCTGTCCAAAAAAAGGCTAAAAGTTAAAGTAAAAAAAAAAAACGGCGTGGGGTCCCCCCTCCAGAGCATAACCAGCCCCGGGCTGAAAGAGCCGGTCCTGGTTTCATAAAATCACAGGAACAAACAAGTTGGGGTTCCGTGCATTTTATAAAACCAGCACCAGGCTCAAGGGCCGGTCCTGGTTCCCAAAATACGGGGGACAAAATGACTAGGGGTCCCCCGTATTTCAAGAACCAGCACCGGGCCCAACCAGCCAGCAGGGTAATGCCACAGCCGGGGGGAGACTTTTTATACAAGTCCCCCCGGCCAAAGCATTTAGCCCTCTGACCGGTCAGAGGGCTAAATGCTTTGGCCGGGGGGACTTGTATAAAAAGTCTCCCCCCGGCTGTGGCATTACCCTGCTGGCTGGTTGGGCCCGGTGCTGGTTCTTGAAATACGGGGGACCCCTAGTCATTTTGTCCCCCGTATTTTGGGAACCAGGACCGGCCCTTGAGCCTGGTGCTGGTTTTATAAAATGCACGGAACCCCAACTTGTTTGTTCCTGTGATTTTATGAAACCAGGACCGGCTCTTTCAGCCCGGGGCTGGTTATGCTCTGGAGGGGGGACCCCACGCCGTTTTTTTTTTAATTTTATTTTTTTACCCAAAATCGCATATATGAAAATGCGCACATTTTCATGACTGAAAATGCGCACATTTTCATGACTGGAAATCGCGGCAAATCGCATTTTTTGCCGCTAATTCGCATCTCATTACATATGCGAATTCGCGGCAAAAAACGCGATTTTTAAAGGTGCGATTTGGTGCGATTTTTTTTTAGTCTAAAAAAACGCACCCTATTACATTTCGCCCCTGGATGTACATTAACTCTTTTTAAGTTGTGTGCTCTGTTCGGCGGATGTCAATCCAATTGATTTCCAATACGGGAATATTAACATAGACATTATTCCGTTATTGTTACACTGTAGTTCACAGGCGCCCGCGATATCTATTTATAAATAAATACTTTTTGACTCTTTGTGAAATAATCCAGACGCTGAGACAACGTGAAAACATCTCTCTCCATATAATTACAAGTTAGACAAGACCTTGGATGCCCTCAGGTCACATTGCACTGTTATAACCCTGGCAATGTACATGCGCATCTATTTTCTGTTTAGCTGCAGGGGAACCATTGCAGTTTTATATTTCACTCCTGAAATGAAGTTGAACTGGTCCGGGGAGGCGGATGTCATGTCAACACAATAGGAGAACGACTTCTCAGATCAACAGTTCCCAGTGTGCAAATCATTATATTATGTTATGGGAACCGAGTATTTTACATACCTTAAATATTTGGAAAAACTTTATCCTCTTCTTACTCAACAAACTCATATTTTTGATGTATCCTGGGAATCAGAATTAATTAAAGTATGCGTATTACAGGGACAAGCGTCTCACGGGGCATCTCAAGATCCAACCAGCAATAATGTTTATTGGTATTTATTACAGCTGCGCCTCGAATGGAGGAGGAGGAAGAGGAGGAGGAAGAGGAGGAAGAGGAGGAGGAAGAAGAAGAAGATGAACAAGAAGAACAAAAACAACAAGAACAAGAAGAAGGAGAAGAAGAAGAAGGAGGAGAAGGAGAAGGAGGAGAAGAAGAAGAAGAAGGCAATGAAAATGTAGGGGGACATTTATTAAGATGGGAGTTACTGTATATTTCACATGGGATGTTGCTATGGGCAACGAATCAGAATCTACTTATTTATATAGCACCATTTAGAAGATAATAGAATCTGATTGCCCATAGCAAAAGCCCATTTGAAATAGAACTGCCATCTTAGTAAATTTCCCCCATAGGGTCAAACAGAGTATAGTGTTTAATAGTTCTACTTTTATACCCTGCCACCTAAAGGGATGCCGCATGCGGTCAGCAACCTGGCAGATGGGATGTCGGCAATCACAATACCGACACTAGCATCTAGACTAATGCCAGAAGACTGGCACTAGAATGCCAACATATATATGGATGCAGAGGCTGAAATCCCAACTGCTGGCATCTAATTATGGGGGGAGGGTTGGCATTAGGCTGCGGTGGTGGTGGTGGGGGGGGTGAGTGGGGGGATAGGGCGTTGTAGGGTTAGGCTGTGGGAAGGGAGGGTTAGGATTAGGAAGGGAGTGAGGATTAAGCTGTGGGTAGGGGTGGGGTTAGGTTTTGTGGCGGGGTACGAGGGTTAGGATTAGGCACTGGTGGGGAGGGTTAAGATGCTGGAAGGGAGGGCTAATGTCATGGTGAGGCTAAGTATACTTACAGGACCAATATCAGGAATCCCTTTATCACGATGCCAGCGTTGGCATTGTGGCTGCCAGCATCCGAACCGATGGTCATCCCTATGTGTTCTGTACTAACAAGGAGGGAGCTCTGTTTTCAGTGTAGGATGTGAAAATGCTCTGTTCGTATGCAGAAGTTTCACATCACCTTCCTAGATTCACAATGAGCCCGCCTCTTTCCTGGGAACCGCCAACAGTCAGGAGGGTGTGCTATAGGTAGGGGGTTAAGGCTGCCTAATGGGTTATACAGACAGGAGAGCCAAGAGAGGAGAGTACTAATTATCCAGGCCCAGGTCTGACAGAGGGGCCCGGTGGGGCCCTAATCCTATCCTCATAACCTGGATACAGGATCTGCAGCAGCTCTTCTCCTCAACCCAGCTGCTGTGTGCTGGGGCGCAGTGCGGCCGGTGAGGCACTTAAAGTACTATTTTTTCTGTATTTTAATTTCAGGATGCATTGCCACACCTCCCATGATTAGGCCACTCCCCTGAGTAATACCTGGGTTCTGTGAGGCTCCCTACTGCCCTGTATACAGTGTTGACCTATTGACTCTCGGCCTAGCCCCTTTCGACCCTATATACCATAACCAAGAGGGCATAAGCTTGGACCCTGTACGTGTAATATTATATTACGTGTAATATTATATTATATAGGTGCATGCAATAAAGAAAGCGTTACCAGCATCAAAGGCGAATCTGCAATTAGCCAACCAGAAGCGGGCAGCTAGTGCTGGCGGTCGCTGTTTTCATTACGCGCCTGCAAATGCTCCTGACAGATATACAATACCGGCATCTCCATGACTCAGTGACTATGACAACAACACTGTTCCCACATACACCCATACACTATGGCTATCTTTCACACGATTTTAAACCATCGGGCTTATAAATTGTGTGAAAAGTGCCATATCGCAATTTAGCTCCATTTCCAATCCGATGTTGGATCAGATCCAGTGATCGTCATGGCTGCCACAAGGGTTTTTTGTATTCTGCAACCATGACTAGAATTGCTCACAATATATCATATGCAATAGGACCACATACGAATCATATTTAGATTCTGGTTGACTCGCTAAGCATTGTAAATTTGCCGTGCGAATGTCCGCACTGCATTGCAAATGGAAGGTTGTATAACAGTCGTAGGGGAGAATACAGTGGCGAAATCATGTGTTTGCAATATGTCAGTCTTGACTGACCTATATTGTGGCCGGTGGCTGCCTGTCTGCGTTCTCATGGGGACACTCACCGTTTTTTGTGGGAACGCCCAGGAAACGCAGGGAAGCCCTCCACCTGCCTCCAACCCACCTCCTCCCCTAGTGACTGTGCAAGTCACCAATGGTGTCCGCACAGCAGAACTGCCCCTGCACATATGTGAATATATGCATGCAATGAGGCTAAGCATCGGTCCCTGGTGTGAATACACCGGGGACGGGGTCCACAGGAATTGGGCCCTTAGACATTACCTGCATGAACAGATGGAGCAATCCTCATCTAGCCGTCTCTGGATAACCACGGTGAGCCAAGCTGAGCCAAGGCCTATTGTTCTCAGCTGCAATACAACACATAGAACAATACAGTAGGGGATTAGCAGAGTGATCCTATTACTCACTGGCTCCATCTGTATATTATCACAGGCAGTATAAGGGGGGGGTATTCTAACATCCGCACCCCAGCTCCACCCCCTATGGACGCCCATTGCATTCATAATTATCGCACATGCACTAACATTTATTATGGCAAAGGACAGATCTTGCGTTAAGAACTGTCCTTTGCGGTGAGAGTCAGCGGGTCACATGGGGACACGGCGGCTCTCCCCTCCCTCCCTTACCCGGCACTGCTGCTGTGCCGGGCTCTCCTCCTCTCTGCACCCGGAAGAGGATCATAGTGCAGGGAGGAGGAGGTCACAGGTCCGGGCAGCAAAGCTCTGCGGGGCGGCGGGGGTTGGTACGGGGCGGCGGTGGGGCAGTGCAGGGCAGAGGTGGGTTGCGGTAGAAGCCCATAGGCTTCCATGGGGCATCGCCAGATTTTTCTGGCGATCTCCCCCGCCGGGGTAACCCGGCAGGTGATGCTTAGAGCATCCCAAAATGCGGTAACGGGGATTTTACTGCATTTTTAGTTTAGAGAATCTCCCCCTAAAGCTGTATATTTGTGACGTATACCCAACTCAGCATTGTTCTGGACTTGTGACCATAGCAAGCAATTCCCTGTATGAATCCATGAGACAATACAGTAACAGACTTGACATATACGAGATACTAATTCATGCATGAACTTCACCGCGGAAACTTTTTGCCCTTCATTGTTTAATGGTGTTAAGGTCTCAGGATGAGCCTCGTGTTACGCCTCGTACATCTGAGGGAGTAGTAATTTCCTAGCCCGTTTCTCACACTGCTGCATGTTGCTGGCTTCTCCTCCACATAGCCAGGCGTTCGCCCGTAATGAGTTTTCTGAAAGGTACAAAATATTTAATATTAACATAAATCGCACGGGGAAGCATTAATATAACATTGCCTTTAGTTTACTGTGTGCAAACATTGCAGACTGCGATGCGCGTGGAATTCTATATCGCTGCCAGCTTTCAGTAATTACGCCTTAATCTTTTTCCGACACCTTTTATTTCATGTATGAAGGTCACGCCACGAACTGAGAAATGTAGTGTACGTGCCAATTTGCACTTTGTTGTCTTTTTAATGAGTTTATTTATTTCTAGAACTGGTTACCAGCCCATCAAAGTGATGCATCACGGCAATGACAGCGCTGTGGGCGGTGCGCGCACTTGCATTGGTCTGTTGGGCTCCATCTAATGGAACATATCAGGTTGAGGAAGGATGTGCACATACAGTATGAGCAGTGGCGTAGCTAAGCTTTGCCCCCCCGCCGCCGTCCCGCCGCCAAGCACCCCCCCCCCCGCCGCCTTCCAACCCCCCCCAATCCCCCGCAGCTTTACCTATCGCGCTGGTCCCGCGGCTCCATTCTTCTGCTGAGGACCACCACAAAATGGCCGCCCCCATACAGCAGACAGTTTCAGAGAACTGTGTGCTATATGGGGGCGGCCATATTGTGGTGGTCCTCAGCAGAAGAACGGAACCGCCGGGACGAGCGAGATAGGTAAGGCTGCGGGGGATTTGGGGGGGGGGTGTAACTATAGCACCGCAGCCCCCGGCGCCCCCACATGCATAGCGCCCCCCCCCCCCCGCGTGGGGGCTGCGGTGCTATAGTTACGCCGCTGAGTATGAGACAGAGGACAGAGGGGTCCAACTACTTAATAATCTAGAGGCAGTGGGACTATTAGAAAAGTGATCACACCTTCACAAAAATGATGTGGGCCTTGGGAACCTATCATTTAAAAAATGTGGGGTTCCACACACAGCGGTGGATTTACACCTCATGGGGCGCTAAGTAAATGACCAGGTTGGGGCCCCTTTCCCTAAAACAATCCATAACACGATAGTTCTGCTGCTGAATGCAGATTGCATCAATAGAGATGTACAGTACCTCTACTGATGAATGCTCAGCTGCGGGACCAGGGGCGTAACTAGATATTCATAGGCCCCATAGCAAAAGTTTTTAAGGTCCCCTATTTAGCAACTGGTGGTGGTAAATGTATATAAAACATATCACTTAGACAGTAAAGATGGGCCCTCTTCAGCTCTGGGCCCCATAACAGCTGCACCCCTTGCACCTGTGGTAGTTACGCCCTTGTGCGGGACCCTCAGCATCGTGTACAAATCTGAATCAGAATCTAGGTCTTTTGGAAGAAGCGCACTACCTGTGTCACATGACGGCCCAGATACAGTGCCTGAGACCATTCTGTGTGTCCAAACAAAAATATTAAAGGGACTTTGGGAGGGCGGGTACGTGTGATGAAGTCACATGGTAGTTGCACAATGCTCCTCTGGGAACATTTTGAACAGCCAAGATATCTTTAAGCAGTGGCATAACTAGAGAGGGTGCAAGGGATGCAGCTGCTATGGGGCCCAGAGGCTAGAGGTCCCCAAGGCAATCCCCTGCACCCTCTATAGTTAAATAGTGACTGGCTGTAGGAGGAAAGAGCCCGGGCGCTGGGGGGGGGGGGGGGGACAGGACACTGATGTGGCCAGGAGCAGGGGAACATCGCTGGCAGAAGCAGGGGGTCTGACCAGCACCAACAAGTCACAAACAGTGGCGACAGCAAGTGACCAGCGGTGGTAGGAGCAAGGGGTTGTGAGCAGGAGACCAGTGCCGGGTGGAGTGGGAGACTGGCGCAGCCGGGAGCATGGGGACCATTGCAGGCGGAGCAGGGGACCAGAGCCTGGAGGTCAGGAGTGGGAGACTGGCGTGGCCAGGAGCAGGGGGACGGTGCTGGTGGGAGCAGGAGACCAGTGCAGACTGGAGCAGCGACGGGGGATGCAGGAGACTGGCACAGCTTGGAGCAGGGGAATGGCGCAAACAGGTACAGTATAACAGTGGTGGCAGTGGGGGTAGGAGCAAGAGGCTGCAGCCCTGTGGGCAGGAGACCAGCGCTGGGATGGGGAGTAGTTAACCAGAAAGGGGCGGGGGAGGGGGAGCAGGCAACCAACATTACAATAGGAGGAAATTGGAAGTGGTAAAAAGTGATGCCTGTCACCCTTTCCAACTCCTGCTCTCCCTCCCCTTTCCTTACTCACCCCCTTCCCTCAATCACCACCTCACTCTCTCTCACCCCCATTCCACATCTTGGTCCTCTATTTTGTCCATCTCCACTCTCTTTCCCCCCCCTCTCTCACAGCCTCTCCTTTTTTCTCTCTGCCCCTTTCTCTCTCTACCTGGCACTGTCTCTCACTATTTGTCTCATCCATTTCTCCGCCTGACACTGCCCCCTCTCTCTCATTCACTCTTTCCCTGACACCCCCTTTCTCGCCCTGACACCTTCTCTCTCTCGCTCTCTTTCTCTTTCCCTGACACTCTCACTCTCGTTCTCTTTCCCTGACACCCCCTTTCTCCCCTTTCTCTCCCTAACACCCTCTTTCATTCTCTCTCTCCTCCTGACAATCTTATTCAGCTCTCTATCAATCCCTGACATTCTCTCTCCTGATTGCACCCATCCCTTTCTCCCTCTCTCTCTCTTTCTCTCTGACACCCTCTCTTTCTCGCTCCTCTGTTTCATTCAATCTTTCTCCATGAAGCCTCTGTCTTTATCACTTCCCTCACTCTCTCTTCACACCCCCCCCCCCTCCCCCAGGGGCATTTAGGGTAGGGGGCCCCTTCAAAATTTTGCTATGGTGCCCACAAAGTTTTGGTTATGCCCCTGTCTTTAAGGGACTCCTGAGACATGTGGGGCCCTAGCTAGGTGCCAAGGTTGCCTTGTGGAAAATCTACCTCTGCCCACACAGCATCAGTCCTCCCCACAAGTCATCATACTGTACATACCCATATGCCCCTTAAATTAATGTTTACCACCTCCAAAATCCTACATGTATTATGATTTGTTTCTACAGAAAACCCAGAGTGATTATTTTTATTATTATTATTATTATTATTATTTATATAGCGCACACATATTCCGCAGCTCTTTACAGAGAACATTGGCCATTCCCACCAGTCCCTGCCCCAGTGGAGCTCACAAGTGCCGGATGACCTCCCGACTAGGGAAGCCAATCCCGAGGCATTTTTTCTATCCTGGGATTCGGGGTTGAAATATGCTCAATCCCGGGATTCCTGGGATCCTGGGATTGGCTTCCCTAAAAAAAAAAAAAATGTTTACTCACAGGGCAGGGCAGATGCGGCCAGGAGCCCGGTGGGTGGCTGGGCATGGTGACATTGCAGGTTGCTGGGAGCTAGGTGGGTGGGCGGGGTCATCAGGAGCCGGGCAGGATGGGTAAGTGACTTCTCCGGGAGCTGGGTGGGTAAGTGGGGTTTCCGGGAGCCGGGCAGGATAAGGCCAGGACAGTGTAGGTCTTAGGCTGTCTGTGCGCCTGTGTGGCCTGCGCAGCGTGACCTATGACCTTGTCATGGTGCACAGGGTCGCAATGCCGGGTACAGGGGAAGCCGGGCAGCCACTCAGACGCTGCCCGGCATTACCACAGTCTAATCCCGAAATCCCGGGGTTGGAAACGCCAATCCCGGGATTGAAATCCCGGTGTTTTGGGGGCCAAATCCTGGGATCCCGCCGATCCCGGGATTGGCCATCCTACTCCCGACAGTAGGGATCCCGACTTTCAGGGGCTATTCTGCCTCATGGGGGTCCACGAAAGCACTCTGAGAATATACAAACTCCACACAGGGACATGGCGGGATTAGACCCCAAGTTCTCAGCGCTGTGAGTCCATTTCACAGCAGATGCTGGTCTGAGAATACAGCAACTAGCCTGCCGGGCAAATATCAACAATATCATCCTCTGCGTTCTGGGGCAGCATAAACCAACTGGTGATTTTCTCCACTGCCCGCAGTGCAGAATTAACCCTTTACTGGTACACACCTGTGCGTGCCACCATTACTGTGATTATATAAGTGCAGTGATTCGCAGCAGACTGCAAAAAATAATAATATTAAAATGAAGGTAAAATTTACCTTGAAAAAGAGCTATCTACAGCTTGAAACACAGGGAGGGAAGCTAGGGTGTAACTGCCATAGGTGCTATGGGGCCCAGAGCTGAGAGGGGCCACCTTCCCTGTCATTTCACATGGGATGTTGCTTTGGGAAATTAATGAGAATCTACTTACAGTATTTATTTAGCAGCTACCAGAGGATAATAGAGAGTATCTGATTGGTTTCCCTTAGCAACAACGAAGCTTCCGGATTTCCTGTGATCCGCTTCTGCACCTATGTAATTGCATGGAAACGGCATGCACGTAAATAAATGCACAAATATCCGTCTGTATCCGGCAGATATAGTGCTAAATGCTTGGGTGGATTTTGCTGTCAGTTTACTGAAGGAAAAAAAAAACTAAATAAAAAGGTTATTTTCGTTGCGGTCAGTCTGTTGCTTTAGGCTGTGACCAGTTCAAAGGTGGAATTGTCTCGCCGGTATTATTCTGCAACACGCTTTTCTGATTTGAGTTAAGAGATAATACAATATTTTTCATGCCACTGACAAGACGGTGTTGGATTATTACTGTGGATGCGCTGGCGGTAACCCAAGGCCCAGAGCTGGAAAGCCGCCAAAGCCACACTCAGTCTAATGGCGACCAGTCTGAACCTCGCGCAAGAGGGGGCATGTCAACAACAAAAGTTAAACGCCAGGATACAGGTGTAGGGTCTCGTTGGCAGATTCACTTAGTACATTTTACATCTGCCAGGATTACCAATGACGTGGTGACAACATTTTGTGCTTTTGGATACATTTAAGAATGACTGTGTTCAAATATTGTATCAATGAAGCTAGACAGGTTTGGACTCATTCAAAAAGAGGAAGTAACTTTTCTCATCAGTAGCACCATGCTGCGCTGCAGGAGGCAGATGTAACATGTGCAGAAAGCATCTCGGAGAGTGTTGTGCATGCCCCAAAAATGCCTGAAACAAACCTGGCTTGTTTAGAGGGTGTTGGAGCTGTTAAGTAAGTAAGAGTACAAGTATTGCAACCTATTTAATAAATCTTTGAGAGAAATTAAGTGGAGAGAGGTAAAGTACCAGCCAATCAGTTCCTAACTGTCATTTTTACACAGCCTGTAACGTGGCCGTTGAGAAATGATTGCCTAGTACTTTACTGTATCTCTGTCCACTTTATCTCTCTCCCAGGCTTACGCCCCATACACCCAGGGCAACTTTGTGTTCTAGGTTAGCACGAATTGCTCAGCACACATCGCTACACACATGCTTTGCACCAGCGATGTTTGCTGTTTGCAATCTACAATAACTCAGTGTTTGTGTTCTTGCAGGTGGTCTATCTAGATTGTGACTACACGTTCTAAAGTTCTGAGCCGGCGATGGCAACAAATTCCCTTCAAAGGGTTAATGTCTGTCCACTGGGGTATGTTGGTTCTTGCAAATGTGCATTGTAAAAGTCTCTATCTATATAAACAAAACTCACTATGGAAATCCCATCCGCCCCCTGCTACCCATGTCTCTTCAGGGAAGGCCTATGGAACCACTGGGGACAACTGGTCCCAGACTTGAGATTTACCTCCTTATAAAAAGAAAGTTAGGTACTTATGTAGTATCTGGGCGTCCAATTTAGAAATCGGATCGGATCGCATCGCATCGCATGCGACCAAATCATATGCGATGCGATGGTCAAGATTTTTCCATAGGATTCAATGTTAAAATGGTCTGAGTCCATTTTAACATAGAATTCAATGGGAAAAAGGGGTCCTTTTTCTTTCCCCACTATCCAAGTGGGCATGGAGTTGGACATAAACCTGTGGCGAGCGTAGCGAGCCACCGAGCCCGAAGCGTGGCGAGCGTAGCGAGCCCCGCGAGGGGACACAGAATACTTTTTAAGAAATATGTGTCCGCTCGCCACGCTTCGGGCTCGGTGGCTCGCTGCGCTCGCCACGCTATATAAAATCAACTCTATGCCCACTTGGATAGTGGGGAAATGAACAGGACCTTCTTAACATTGAATCCTATGCAAAATCGCATCGAATCGCATCGCATCGCATCTGATTGTATGCCTTAAGGTAAGGCATACAATCACAAAATCGGCAGCCCAGATACTACATAAGTACCGAAAGTTACCCAGGTGGATTTTCGATACTTGCACTAGGGGGTGGTTGCATGTGGAAGACCCAGGGGTTAAAGTGGGGGGGGGGGGGGTGACTGGGTGGAACTGAGTTCCACCACCTGTAATGGTAGGGGGAACTCAGTTCCACCTCAGTTCCACCTCCACCATTACTGTCCTGAACAGTAATTCCAACAGAAAAAACTGTCCCAGCGGCTTCCTTTTTCTGGGACTGCGTATGTGATGTCATGCCGTCTCCATCGCTCAAGTGAACAAGAGAGAAGAGGAAGCTTCTGGAAGGACAGAGATAGATAAGTGTATAAAGGGCACTTACTGTGGACATTTTCTGTAAGGGGTACTACTGCTGGGGTACTACACTGTAAGTGACACCACTGTGTGGCATACATGTATAAGGAATACTACTGTGTAGTGTAACTTGAATAAGGGGCATCGCTGTGTGTCATAACATGAATAAGGGGCACTACTTTATGGTATAATATGAATCAGGTTCACTACATGTGGTGTAATGTGAATATGATTGTGCTACCCTGGACCTGTCATTTGTTCCTTCTAGTGGGTGGAGTGTGTGTGTGTGTGTGTGGGGGGGGGGTGTGTGGCAGGGTAAATGAGTTCCACCACCTCTGGATTAATTAGGGAGACATTGGGCACAGGTAGGCAGGTAATCAGCAATTATTCATCCTACAGCACAGGTGCCCTCAAACGCGTGGGTGGACGGGTACACATTTATGATGATTCTGGGCATATTCAGCCCTATAAGAACTCTCCAACAAGAGATATTGTCCACAGATAGAAGTGTTTGGGCAAATTAGCGCAGTGTGTTTGCTCCTGTCGTCAGTGCTATTTTTTTGCAGGAACCCGCAGGAACTCAGGAGCTTATTCTGGTCAGTTCGCTCCCCTGCGCATTCACATGGGGAAGCGATGTTTTCGTAATGCACCTGCGCATGTTTATATGCTGGGTGTGAACGGGCATGGCGAACTGCAAGTTCGCTATCCCATTCGCACCCGCCAGTGCGGGTGGGGGGCGTGGGGTGGCAGCAATGGGATGTGCCCATCGGAACGGCCAGTGTTTCATGGGCATTCCCATGAAAATGCTGGGTGTTCTCATGGAAATCAGGCAGCGACACGGCTCCTGGGGGCGGGCAAGGAACACGCAAAACGAAGGCACCTGAGAGTGTCTTAGTTTTGTGTGCTCGTTCCAAATCATTCGATGGTCGGTGACAATTAAATGATTTGCTCTCCACACCCAAAGCTGGAATTGGATTTGTATGCAAAACCTCCAGTCGCAACCGTTTGGGTCAAATTTGCAGAACGATGGGGGGCGGGCAACTGTGCGAGTGGCGTTAAAACCACATGCAGCACTGCGAAATTCGCAGTGCTGCATGTGGACCAGAATAATGTCCCCAGTTCCTGAACCTCTAGTTAAATATAACATCACCAGGAACCGGGTTCTCCATATTATAAGATTTCTGGTCCCTGTGAGTGCCTTTGTTTCTATCTAAATAAAATATATATAAATCTTTCTCTCTCTTTTTATTTATCCGATCCACCCCCAGACCTGGAGTTCCTGGACCTATTTCCAGTGGCGTAACTATAGTCCCGCAGCCCCCGCGGTGGCAGGGAGGCGCTAGGCAGGTGTGGGCGCCTGGGGGGTCTGCGGGACTATAGTTACCACCTGGTCCCGGCTCCCGACTCCTGCCCTCCCCCTCCTTACCCCATTGCCACCGGCGCCGCTGCCTCTAACCCGACACGCAGATCTGTGTCGGGTGACGGGCGGTCCCCGGCTCCGGCTGCAGTGCTAATATAATAAGAGACACTCGGAAAATGGCTGCCCCCATAATGCTGTATGGGGGCAGCCATTTTCCGAGTGTCTGTTATTATATTAGCACTGCAGCCGGAGCCGGGGACCGCCCGTCACCCGACACAGATCTGCGTGCCGGGTTAGAGGCAGAAGCGCCGGCGGCAATGGGGACGGGTAAGGAGGGGGTTAATATTTCGGGGGGGCGCCCGAAATGTCCGGCGGGGGGGTGCAAAAAAGTTATGCCTCTGCCTATTTCCCCAGGTGAATAGTACCGCCTGTAGTATATACTGTTATTTTCTGTATTGCTTTATTATCTGAAAATGCTCGGTGACATCCACAAAACAATTATCTTACACATTGTAAAAGAAAGTGGATGTTGATTAGAATGTTAATTTCAAAGTCAATACTACTGTAGTTCTTACCACAAATTTAGCAATTCCTCTAATTACAGTGTAACGTGTACAGGAGCGCTGGCAGCTGAGCATTGTTCCTATTAGGCCAGTGGTAGCTGGTAAATACCATTTAGCTCAGATTGCTGTGTGTACCGTATATACTCGAGTATAAGTCGACCCGAATATAAGCCGAGGCACCTAATTTTACAACAAAAAACTGGGAAAACTTATTGACTCAAGTGGGACCCTCACTCGAGTATAAGCCGAGGGGGTCTTTTTCAGCATACTGTAACAAAATGTTCTGAAAAAGTAGGCTTATACTCGAGTATATATGGTATATATAATTCAGGTTCTGCCTTCGGCTTTTCTCTATATACAGTATACAAATAGAACAGAATGTAATATAATAACATAGTAAGGCTGCCTTGTGGGGAGGAATTTTAGTGTTATGGTGAGGGGGGGGGGGTGTTAGGCTGCGGTAAGGGGGAGTAAATGTTAGGATTAGGCTGAGGCAGTGTTGTAACTACTGTAAGGCAGCCCCAGCTGCCGCTTGGGGGAGCAAGCCACAGTGGGGTGTGTGTGGGCGCCGGCACCTGCTCGACGCACTGACATGCTGCTGCCTGACGCTGCCCACTGGCTAAGCACCGGAGGCGAGTCAGCTGTAGTGCGGGTGAGGCCATGGCAGAGATGACAAATCCCCCACTGATTCAATTGACTGTACACAGGAGGGGCGGGCGGGCATGCTAGGGCAGCCTGGGATGCGTCGGAGCCAGGGGAAGCAGCAGTGTCTGCTGGTCTCTCTTCCTCTCTCCTACTTCAGCTTCTCCGTTATGCGTGTGATGTCATCACGTCACATGCTGGAGAAAAACGCTGGAGAGGAGTCCAGGGGGGGGGGGGGGACACAATTTTTTTGGCAGTGGGGCGCAACATTTATAGTTACGTCACTGGGCTGAAGAGATGGTGGGTTAGGCTGCGGTAAGGGGTAGGGAATGTTGGGGTTAGGCTGAGGAGAATGTGGATTAGGCTGAGGAGACGGTGGGTTAGGCTGCGGTAAGGGGGAGGGAATGTTATGGTAAGGCTGAGGAAAAAATGGATTAAGCTGAGGAGACGGTGGGTTAGGCTGCGGTAAGGGGGAGGGAATGTTAGGGTAAGGCTGAGGAAAAAATGGATTAAGCTGAGGAGACGGTGGGTTAGGCTGAGGTAAGGGGGAGGGAATGTTATGGTTAGGCTGAGGAGAAGGTGGATTAGGCTGAGGAGACGGTGGTTTAGGCTGCGGTAAGGGGGAGGGAATGTTATGGTTAGGCTGAGGAGAAGGTGGATTAAGCTGAGGAGACGGTGGGTTAGGCTGCGGTAACGGGGAGGGAATGTTATGAGGCTGAGGAGAAGGTGGATTAAGCTGCTGTGTGTATGTGTGTGGGGGTTATGCTGAGGGGAGGGTGGGTTAGGCTGTGATAGAGGGGAGGGAATGTTAGGGTTAGGCTCTGGGGTGGGGGGAGGATAGGGTTAGGCACTTAGAAGGGATAGGGTGCAGGGTACGGGGTTTAGGGTTAGGTACTAGCTGGGAGGGTTAGAGTATGGGGGGATAGGGTTAGGCTTCAGGGAAGCAGGATTAGGGTTAGGGGGGGCAGGGGAAAGGTAAGTATACCTACATGGCCCCTGTCAGGATTCCCTCCATCAGGATGCTGACCTTGGTATTCTGCCCGCCAACATCCCCTCTGCCGGTTACCCATATGTATTCCATAATAAAGATAAAGGGCGGGATGCTCTAAAGCAAAAATGCAGTAAAAACCTCGTTATCGGGATTTTTACTGCATATTTGTATGCACTAAAACCCGCACGTCGGGTTACCGCCGCTGGGGTATCGCTCCCCCCTCACCTGATATCCCGGCAGCCTCTTTCTGTGCTTCCCGGACCAGTGACCTCCTCCTCCCTAGCACCTTCCTGGTGCGAGGAGGAGGTGGGTGTTGAGTCCGGCAGTCCCTGCAGCCATCTGAGCAGGTGGCTGCTGGGCACACGGGCCCAGCCAGAAGCTCTTATGGGAAGAGCTGTCCTTTGCAATAATAATTAGAGCATATGCGTTTATTATCGATGCGGTATCCGGCGGAGGGGAGTGGTATGAGGCGTCGGATGTTAGAGTGGATGACCAGCATCGTCCGTCTCCAAATCCTGGAATGAATCAGAGAAGATATCGCAGAAGGAAACGTACCGGTGATCTTCCTGCTAAATCAGACCAGCAAAAGTTATACCAGCAAACGTCAGGCTCTTTTAGGAATGAGTTTGCCGAACTCTTTGACAGCTCTCTGAATGCACCAGTATATTAGAGGAGCATAAAGACAGGATTACTCCTCGTTCTCATGCCCCGCGGCGTAAAGTGCATTACCAAGCTACTGAAATATAGGAATTGAAAAGTCTCTTAGATGACTTAGAAAGGAGAAATAATCTAAGAGTACGGTTCAATCTGGAACAGTCGCTGCTGTCGACATCTCGACAACACTATCGCATTAGTTTAAAAAGAGGCCAGAAGGAGCTGGCTGTTTCTCATATCCCCAGAGGGGCTCCTGCAGACAGGGAGGCAATGTGCTGTCCCCAAATCAAATGATCACAGGAAAAGGGCGCAGTGCAAAGTATTACACAATGGGCAAGCGGCTGAAAGGGTTCAAGATCTTATGTGAATGAACCCCTGTAAATAAGATTCAGAGCTATGAATGAATAAGCGTTACTTACATGTGCAATTGATACTGTACATTTCAACCAAATCATTGATACAGTATTATTCAGTTGCAGAATAGGTGAACTGTGTCTAGTCATCAAAAAGTTGACATGCACAAGGTCAACACAAGCAAACCGTCAACACATAGAAACGTCAACACCACTGGCTTCAAATATCCGTCAACTGAAAATGCAAATTTAGAAGGATGTGCCAGACTCCTCCTCACTGCACTTGTGATCGCAGCACCGAGGTTGCAGCCTGGCATCAATATTGTACCTGATGGTTTGGATGTTTCCCGTAGATGGCATACTCAGGCTGGCAGTCACAGGGCGCATTGCGAGACCAGGAAGTATGCATCTAGAGACACAATCCCTGGCCTCACCCCGCCCAGCAAGGGGTGATTTGCCTCCATTTCCCAATGCTACCTGTCCCTGCACTGACACCTATCAATCAGGTGGAAGGGGAACGTTTTACTATCACTCTGGACCCGCTGTGCACATGTGCAGAACAGGTACTGCACCTGTGCACATTCCCGATAATCAGAAATCTGCTTGAGCATTTGAAACAGAGTCCTGTACCGAATCAGGCCCTTAAGGATCAGGTGGTGCAACTCATCCCCCCTCTCATTAGTAGGGACCCCCCTGGAAATGATACAATAGTTCCCTGCCATAAAGGAACAAAAAGGGGTGTGATCTCACAAGGAAGGGGTGTGGCCATTCAATAGTACCCCCCCATTCAAATGACACCACCCTTTCATTCATATTACAACACAAATAGTGTCCCTAATTCAAGTTATGCCACACAGTAGTACCCCTTATACACATAATGGCCCACAGTAGTAGTGCCCCTTACATATAAACAAAACATATGTCTGTAGTTTATTTATTAGTGGCTCAGGCCCTTTTGGCGTGCCTTGGTGAGGAGCACACATAGCTGTAAGGCTCATGCCCTTTTAGCATACCTAGCTGAGGGGCAGTTTTAAGAGACCTGGGGTTAGTACTCAGTGTGACCTTATTCAATTGGGGGCACACTTTAATGTGTACTCTCTAGTGCCAAAGGCCTGACTTCTTGGCCAAGGGCCTAGTGTCCCTATTGCAACCCAGGTCGAGGAACACACCTGCTGTGCCCCAGACCTAGGGTGAAATGCAATGGGTTGCAGGGTTTTTTTGCATTTTTTTTTCGCAAAATCAGCCGTATTCGGCCATTTTCCGAAAATCGCTTATTTTATAGGGTGCGATTCGCGGGAAAAATTTGCACCGGGGTACCGGTGGCTGATGTGGTGGACTACGGGGGAGACAAACAAGATGACGGGATATTCGCCAGAGGACCTGGTGAGTAGGATTTCCTTCCACAGGTCCCCCATGGATTTCTTCGGATCCAGGACCCCGGACTCTTCAGCCCTGGAGCCCCGGACCAGCCCCGGAACCAAGGCACCGGAACCAAGGCATCGGACCCAGGGACCCACCGACGGGCTCAAGTTAGGTAAGTATCAGTATGTGTGGGCTTTGGATGTATTAAAGTTTTATTTTTATTGTGTGTCTGTGTGTTTATTTGACTATTTTTATTACTGTGGAACTACAAGTGCCAGCGGGCCCTTTAATGCCCCACATGCTGGGACTTGTGGTTCTCCAAGTACCTGCATGTGGTGCAGGCTTGCTGGGACTCATAGTTCCACAGCAATACACAATAGTTTTTCTATTTTTTACACAAGTATCAGCTCGATGCCCACCACCCAGGGGCATCGAGGACAGCCCCGGGCTTCAGCATGGGCAGGTAAGTTCTGGAGGGGGGGACCCCTTCTTTGGGGGGGGGGAGGTCCCCACTCCCCCAGGACCCCTGCCCATGCTGAGCAGTCAGGGGGATGAATGCTTTGGCCGGGGGGGACTTGTATAAAAAGTCTCCCCACCGGGTGTAGCATTACCCTGCTGGCTGGTTTGGCCTGGTGCTGGTTCTTGAAATACTGGGGACCCCTAGTCATTTTGTCCCCTGTATTTTGGGAACCAGGACCGGCCCTTGAGCCTGGTGCTGGTTTTAAAAAATCCACGGGAACCCCTACTTGTTTGTTCCTGTGATTTTATGACACCAGGACGGGCTCTTTGAGCCCGGGGCTGGTTATGCTCAGGAAAGGGGACCCCATGCAGTTTTTTTCCCTTTTTTTTATTTTTTTTACACAAAATCGCATGTTTTAAAATGTGCACATTTTCATGACTAAAAATCGCCCGAAATCGCACCATATTACACTTTTTTGCCGCAAATTTGCATCTCATTGCATATGCGAATTCTCTGCAAAAAATGCGATTTTTTAACCCCTTCACGACATTTGACGTATATATACGTCATGGCCGGGAAGTACTTCCCGACACATGACGTATATATACGTCATGACTTTAAACTGTCACTGCGTCTCGAGACGCAGTGACAGAGGGACGATGTCTGCTGTCCCTGACAGCAGACATGTCCCTGCGTGCCCAGGGGGGGCTGCGATGCCGCCCTCCCGTCGGCGATCGCTGTGATTGGCTGTTCAGTGTGAACAGCCATTCACAGCGTTTTCCTGTGTTACCAGCGAATCAGACGCTCGGTAACACAGGTGTCAATCACCGCCGGGCGTCAGGGGGCATGAGGGGGTCATCGGTGACGATGACACCTCACCCCACCCTCACCCCACCTGCCCCCAAGGCTGTGATTGGTCCGTGGGACCCACGGACCAATCACAGCCAAGGCGCGACATTTAAACTAACGGTGACTGCGCTGCAGACGCCATTCCGGTCTGGAATAGCGTGCAGAGCGGTCACCGTGCCTATCTGCCGTGATACTGACCTGATCCTTGCTAATACTTACCTGATCCTTGCAAATACCTTACCTGATCACTTGATCACTGCTTGTAGCGTGCTGGACGCTTCCTGGATCTGACTTCCTGAGACTTCCTGCTGCTGCTGCAGTGTGATAGAGAGATAGAGAGATAGAGAGAGAGATAGAGAGAGATAGAGAGATAGTGACAGAGAGAGCTATATTTTGTGTCTGCTACCCCCCCTTTTTGGGGGTGCAGGGGTTTTTTATATATAAATAACTGTCAGTGCTGCTGCTGCAGTGTCATAGAGTGATAGATAATGATAGATAGTGATAGATAGTGATAGATAGTGAGAGATAGAGAGATTTGTGTCTGCTACCCCCCCTTTTTGGGGGTGCAGGTTTTTTTTTTATATATATAACTGTCAGTGCTGCTGCTGCAGTGTCATAGAGTGATAGATAGTGATAGATAGTGAGAGATAGAGAGATAGAGAGAGATAGTGACAGAGAGTGATAGAGAGTGTATATTTTGTGTCTGCTACCCCCCCTTTTTGGGGGTGCAGGTTTTTTTTTATACATATAACTGTCAGTGCTGCTGCTGCAGTGTCCTAGAGTGATAGATAGTGATAGATAGTGATAGATAGTGAGAGATAGAGAGAGATAGAGAGAGATAGTGACAGAGAGTGATAGAGAGTGTATATTTTGTGTCTGCTACCCCCGCCTTTTGTGCTGATCACTATATCTGAGGTGATCAGCAACTTTTTGGGGGCGCAGAGGTTTTTTTTTTTTATATATACCTGTCAGTTGCTGCCAGTTGCACCAAAGGTTGTGCACCTGCTGCCCCTCACTGGTAATCAGTGTCGCATCACTGATCACCTTTTTTTTTTTTTTGTGGGTGCTGTGTGGTCTTTTTTTATTTATTTTTTTACACACATTGTGATTTTGTGGGTGTCCTGTGGCCACTGTGCGCTGATCAGTGACGTACATCACTGATCAGCTTTTTCGGCACAGGGTTGATCTATTTTTTTTTTTTTTTTTATCAAATTCCTGTTGCCTTTGAGCGCTGTTCAGTGACGGACGTTACTGACCAACATCTGTGCTCAATTTTTGACGCAGGACCTTTTTTTTTGTTTTTTTAACCCCTTCAATTTTTTTTTTTTTAACCCCTTCAATTTTTTTTTTTTTAACCCCTTCAATTTTTTTTTTTTCTATAAAGTATTTTTTTTTTCTGCACTACATACACACTACACACTACATACCCCCCGGGTTGAAATAAAGTTTGTACCCCCCCCTACACTATACACGTGTTGAAACATTTCACTACCAGTAACACAAAAATAAAAATGTCATCCCAAATGTCATCCCAAATGTCATCCCAGTCATCCAGAAGAATGTATTCAGTGGAGGAGGCATATGCCATGCTTGCTTCTGATTCTGACACAGCCAGTGAGGCAAGCGGGGAATTTGAAGGATTCGTCTTAAGCTCCTCTTCCTCCTCTGGTGATGAGGGACCCCCTCAAAGACGCCCCCGTAGAGCAGCTGAGACCCCCCCCCAATAATTGATCTCGTATGGACCCCACCACCAGACAATTTTGAGCCCCAGGTTCCTGAGTTTTTGGCCATGCCAGGAATCCAATTTGATTCCACAGGTCTCAGAGAAATTGACTTTTTCAAATTATTTTTCTCTGATGATTTTATAAATTTAATGGTGGACCAAACTAATTTATATGCCCAGCAGTTTATTGCTCAAAACCCCACGTCATCATTTGCTAGGTGGACCCCTGTAGATGCAGTAGAGATGATGACGTTTTGGGGTCTGGTGTTTCATATGGGCATAGTAAAAAAGCCACAAATTAGGCAATATTGGAGTACAGATGTTCTGTACAGCACCCCATTTTACCGTATGGCCATGCCCCGGGCTCGTTTTGAGGCAATCCATAAATTTATACATTACACCGATAATGCACAGTGCCCACCCAGAGATGATCCCACCTTTGACAGGCTATTCAAAGTCAGGCCGGTCATTGATCATTTCAGTGCCAAATTTGCAGAGCTATACATCCCTGATAAATGTATTAGCATCGACGAGTCCCTTATACATTTTAAAGGAAGGGTTAAATTCCGCCAGTACCTTCCCAGTAAGAGGGCAAGGTATGGCATAAAAATGTATAAGCTGTGTGAAAGCACCACAGGGTACACCCACAAGTTTAGGGTATATGAAGGGAAGGATTCAAGAATTGAACCGCCAGAATGCCCCCCCTCCCTCGTAGGTGTTAGTGGAAAAATTGTCTGGGATTTAATGCACCCCTTCCTGGATAAGGGTTATCACCTCTATGTGGATAACTTTTACACCAGCATCCCCCTGTTTAAGGCCCTTGGTTCAAGAGGTACAGCAGCTTGCGGTACTGTGCGTAAGAACCAAAGAGGCCTCCCAAAAACGCACATTGCCCAAGTAATGAGAAGGGGTGAAAGCAGGGGAATATGCACCGAAAATATGTTGTTGGTCAAATATAAGGACAAGAGGGATGTCCTTATACTGACAACAATTCATGGAGACAGTACCACCTCCATCCCTGTACGAGGTACCAGTACCCACACCTCAAAACCAAATTGTATCCTAGATTACAATAAGTACATGGGCGGAGTGGATCTTTCAGATCAGGTACTGAAGCCGTACAGTGCCCTGCGGAAAACAAATATCTGGTACAAGAAGCTGGCCGTGTATATCATCCAGATGGCACTGTATAACGCTTACGTGCTATTCCGTTCCACCGGCCAGAGGGGGACATTTATGCACTTTCAAGAGGAAGTCATAAAGGGCCTAATATTTGGGAACCAGCAGGCAGAGGGCCCCAGTACTTCTAGTACTGGCCCCCGTATTGTACCAGGGCAGCATTTTCCCAACGAAATCCCCTCCACTGCAAGAAAGGGCAGGACACAAAAAAGGTGCAAAGTTTGCTATAAAAAGGGAATAAGAAAGGAAACTATTTTCCACTGTGAAATTTGCCCCGACAAACCCGGCCTATGTATAAAGGAGTGTTTCAAAATATACCACACATCTATGGATTATTAGGTTCATCATTTCACCGTGCTTCGGGGGTCTTGCTAATGCCACATAGCACCCACCATTCATTCCACCAGAATCTGAGCTGCAAAATCCAAAAATCACTCCTTCCCTTCTGAGTCCTGCCATGCACCCAACTGGTATTTTTTGGTCACATGTGAGGCATTGCCGTACTCTGTAGAAATGGGGGCACAGATTTTGGGGTGCTTTGTCTCCTTCATTCCTTGTGAAAATGAAAAATTTTGAGCCAGAAGTACATTTTTGTGTTAAAAAAATGTAATTTTTCATTTTCACAGCCCAGTTGTACCAAAATTGGTGAAACCCCTGGGGGTTTGAAATGTACACTATACCCCTAGATGAATTCCCTGAGGAGTGTAGTTTGCAAAATGGGGTCACTTGTGGGGGGGTTCCACTGTATTGGTAATGCAACATAGCACCCACCATTCATTCCACCAAAATCTGTGCTCCAAAATCCAAAAATCACTCCTTCCCTTCTGAGTCCTGCCATGCACCCAACTGGTATTTTTTGGTCACATGTGAGGCATTGCCGTACTCTGAAGAAATGGGGGCACAGATTTTGGGGTGCTTTGTCTCCCTCATTCCTTGTGAAAATGAAAAATTTTGAGCCAGAACTGCATGTTTGTGTAAAAAAATTTAATTTTCCATTTTCACATCCCAGTTGTACCAAAATTGGTGAAACCCCTGGGGGTTTGAAATGTACACTATACCCCTAGATGAATTCCCTGAGGGGTGTAGATTGCAAAATGGGGTGACTTGTGGGGGAGGTTCCTAACTTTTAGCACTTATGGTGCCTAGAAACCTACATGGTGCCTAAAAAAAAATCTCATAAAAAGGAGGCTCCAAAATCAAGTAGGTGCTCCTTCTATTATGAAGCCTGTGGTTTGGTCAACGTGCACACTAGGGCCACATATAGGATATTTTTGAAAACAAAAGAATTGGGGGAATCAATTTTTAGTCACATTTCTCTAGTAAAATCTACTGTATTCGTTAGAAAAATGTATTAAAATTGAAACTCTGCAAAAAAAAAAAAAATTTTGAAATTTCACCTACACTTTGTTTTAATTCCTGTGAAACACCTAAAGGGTTAACAAACTTTCAAAATGCTGTTTTGAATACTGTGAGGGGTGCAGTTTTTGAAATGGCATCATTTATGGGGGTGTCTCACATACAAGTCCCTCAAAGTCACATCAGAACTGAACTGGTCCCTAAAAAAATCAGTGTTTGAAATTTTCTTGAAAATTTGAGAATTTGCTAGTCATATTTGAAGCCTCCTAGTGTCCAAAAAAATGAAAAGGAGGTTGAAATAATGATGGAAACATAAAGTAGACATATGGTCTTTGTTAGTTATTAACTATTTTGAGTGGTATGATTATTTGTCTCACAAGCAGAAAATGTGACATTTTGCATATTGCTAAATTTTCCATTTTTTCACGATATTTTGGTATTTTTCACAAAAAAACACAGACTGTATCGACCAAAATTTACCACTAACTTGAAGTACAATGTGTCACGAGAAAACAATCTCAAAATCACTGGGATAAGTAAAAGCAAAAAAAAGTTATCCCCACTTAAGTGAGACATGTCAGATTTGAAAAAAAGGGCTCTGTCATGAAGGCACAAACTGGCTCTGTCATGAAGGGGTTAAAGGTGCAATTTTTTTGCTTACAAAAAAATCGCACCCTATTACATTTCGCCCCTAGTGTCTTCAATACACATGGACCTAATGGGTGGTGGATCGCGTCCTCCGACCTTTTCATACCCCTACTATTCACGTCGGCGTGGAGTGGATTTTATATAGTGTGGCGAGTGCAGCGAGCCACCGAGCCCGAAGCGTGGCGAGCGCAGCGAGCCCCATGAGGGGACGCGGAATACATGTAAAGTAATCTGCGTGCTCTCACCACCCTTCGGGCTCGGTGGCTCGCTGCACTCGCCACACTATATAAAATCAACTCCACACCGACGTGGTTAGTAGGGGTATGAAAAGGTCGGAGGACGCGTTCCGCTGCACTCGCCACTTCGGGGTGGCGTGGATAGTGTGGGGGGGGTGCCTAAAACCTCATTGTATGTCCTTATTGTATACCTAATGGCATCATACACCCTATAAAATATATAACACTTCGGGGCGGCGTGGATAGTGGGGGGGGGGGGGGGGTTTGCCTAAAACCTCATTGTATGTCATACAATGATATAATTGTATAGGTCATGTAATGGCATCATACACCCTATATATGCAGGAGGTGCGATGCGATGCAATGCGATCCCCCGGGGCTAAGAGAGCAGTGAATAAATGACAAAGGAAAATCGCATCGCATCGCACGGCCCTTAAAATGGCCCATGCGATGCGATGCGATTTTCCTTCGGTGCCGTACGTAAGAAACTTGGGCGCCGTGATAATACACAAGTACCGGGGAACCTTTGGCCCTCCAGTTGTTTTTGAACTACACATCCCAGCATGCTTTGCAACAGTTTTAGGGTGGCCAAACAGCAAAACCATTGCAGGGCATGCTGGGATGCGTAGTTCAACAACAGCTGGATTGCCAAAGGTTGTCCATCCCTTGTCTAGGGGAAGGAGGTGCTGGTGACAGGTGGTAGAGGGCCACTGACCCCAGTGCTGTCCTGCTGGGGATACAGCTTCCCCATACTCTGCTGCTCTTCCGGTGCTGGGGACAGATGTGGGGCACATTTTCACACAGCTACAATTGGCTGTACTCAGTTGATGTGGACGGTAAGGTGGACGGACGGAGTGACAGAACACAGTTCTGGTCCGCCCACTGTAATCCCTGCATAACAGCCACAGGGGGATATTCATTAATGACCAGAGAAATATAAAGTAGAAAGAGGTACAGTAGCATCCAATCAACTAACATGGTTGTTAGTAGCAAGATTGGCTGGTACTTTATCTATCTTCAAACTTTTATAAATCTTCCATAATGCATTGATACAGTATCGTTCATCATGTCGGGCAGCACGGATGGTGTAATGGTTACATTACTGCCTCACAGCGCTGAGGTCATGGGTTCTATCCCCACCATGTGTTATATATACGGGGCAGTACGGACGGTGTAATGGTTACATTACTGCCTCACAGCACTGAGGTCATGGGTTCTATTCCCACCATGTGCTATATAAACGGGGCAGTATGGATGGTATAATGGTTACATTACTGCCTCACAGCACTGAGGTCATGGGTTCTATCCCCACCATGTGTTATATATACGGGGCAGTACGGACGGTGTAATGGTTACATTACTGCCTCACAGCGCTGAGGTCATGGGTTCTATCCCCACCATGTATTATATATACGGGGCAGTACGGATGGTGTAATGGTAACATTACCACCTCACAGCACTGAGGTCATGGGTTCTATCCCCACCATGTGTTATATATACGGGGCAGTACGGATGGTGTAATGATTACATTACTGCCTCACAGCGCTGAGGTCATGGGTTCTATCCCCACCATGTGTTATATATATATATATATATATATATATATATATATATATATGGGGCAGTACGGACTGTGTAATGGTTAGCATTACTGCCTCACAGCACTGAGGTCATGGGTTCTTTTCCCACCATGTGTTATATATACGGGGCAGTGCGTACGGTGTAATGGTTAGTATTACTGCCTCACAGCGCTGAGGTCATGGGTTCTATCCCCACCATGTGTTATATATACGGGGCAGTTTGGATGGTGTAATGGTTACATTACTGCCTCACAGCACTGAGGTCATGGGTTCTATCCCCACCATGTGTTATATATACGGGGCAGTACGGATGGTGTAATGGTTACATTACTGCCTCACAGCGCTGAGGTCATGGGTTCTATTCCCACCATGTGCTATATATACGGGGCAGTACGGATGGTGTAATGGTTACATTACTGCCTCACAGCGCTGAGGTCATGGGTTCTATCCCCACCATGTATTATATATACGGGGCAGTACGGATGGTGTAATGGTTACATTACCACCTCACAGCACTGAGGTCATGGGTTCTATCCCCACCATGTGTTATATATACGGGGCAGTACGGACGGTGTAATGGTTAGCATTACTGCCTCACAGCGCTGAGGTCATGGGTTCTATCCCCACCATGTGTTATATATACAGGGCAGTACAGATGGTGTAATGGTTAGCATTACTGCCTCACAGCACTGAGGTCATGGGTTCTATCCCCACCATGTGTTATATATACGGGGCAGTACGGACGGTGTAATGGTTAGCATTACTGCCTCACAGCGCTGAGGTCATGGGTTCTATCCCCACCATGTGTTATATATACAGGGCAGTACGGACGGTGTAATGGTTACATTACTGCCTCACAGCACTGAGGTCATGGGTTCTATTCCCACCATGTGCTATATAAACGGGGCAGTACGGATGGTGTAATGGTTACATTACTGCCTCACAGCACTGAGGTCATGGGTTCTATCCCCACCATGTATTATATATACGGGGCAGTACGGATGGTGTAATGGTTACATTACCACCTCACAGCACTGAGGTCATGGGTTCTATCCCCACCATGTGTTATATATACGGGGCAGTACGGATGGTGTAATGATTACATTACTGCCTCACAGCGCTGAGGTCATGGATTCTATCCCCACCATGTGTTATATATATAGGGCAGTACGGACGGTGTAATGGTTACATTACTGCCTCACAGCACTGAGGTCATGGGTTCTATTCCCACCATGTGTTATATATATATATATATGGGGCAGTACGGACGGTGTAATGGTTAGCATTACTGCCTCACAGCACTGAGGTCATGGTTTCTTTTCCCACCATGTGTTATATATACGGGGCAGTACGTACGGTGTAATGGTTAGCATTACTGCCTCACAGCGCTGGTTCTATCCCCACCATGTGTTATATATACGGGGCAGTACGGATGGTGTAATGGTTACATTACTGCCTCACAGCACTGAGGTCATGGGTTCTATCCCCACCATGTGTTATATATACGGGGCAGTATGGATGGTGTAATGGTTACAATACTGCCTCACAGCGCTGAGGTCATGGGTTCTATCCCCACCATGTATTATATATACGGGGCAGTACGGATGGTGTAATGGTTACATTACCACCTCACAGCACTGAGGTCATGGGTTCTATCCCCACCATGTGTTATATATACGGGGCAGTACGGATAGTGTAATGATTACATTACTGCCTCACAGCGCTGAGGTCATGGGTTCTATCCCCACCATGTGTTATATATACAGGGCAGTACGGACGGTGTAATGGTTAGCATTACTGCCTCACAGCACTGAGGTCATGGGTTCTATTCCCACCATGTGTTATATATATATATGGGGCAGTACGGACGGTGTAATGGTTAGCATTACTGCCTCACAGCACTGAGGTCATGGGTTCTTTTCCCACCATGTGTTATATATACGGGGCAGTACGGACGGTGTAATGGTTAGTATTACTGCCTCACAGCGCTGAGGTCATGGGTTCTATCCCCACCATGTGTTATATATACAGGGCAGTACGGACGGTGTAATGGTTAGTATTACTGCCTCACAGCGCTGAGGTCATGGGTTCTATCCCCACCATGTGTTATATATACAGGGCAGTACGGACGGTGTAATGGTTAGTATTACTGCCTCACAGCGCTGAGGTCATGGGTTCCATCCCCACCATTGCCCTAACTGTTCTGAGTTTGTATATTCCCCCAGTGCTTGCGTAGGATTACTCCGGGTACTCCGGTTTCCTCCCACAATCCAAAAATATACTGGTAGGCTAATTGGCTCCTAACAAAATTAACCCTAGAATGTCTGTGTGTGCGTGTACATGTGGTAGGGAATATAGATTGTAAGCTCCACTGGGACAGGGACTGATGTGAATGTTCAAAAAATGCTCTGTACAGCGCTGCGGAATATGTGTGCGCTACATAAATAACTTGTAAAAAATAATGTTAAAACAAAAACCATATTTTTACTATTGCTTCACTTTTTTTTAACACATTCTGCATTGTATTTCATACAGTATATGTTATTGGTATAAAAAAAAATTACACAATACATTACAGTTCTTATGCTGTTCTTTACCCCAAAAGCTAAAACCTCTGTCAGTGGCATCCCATAGGGAATCCTATTACAATTTTGTTTTAATTACAAAAACTTTTTCACATTTTTCTCACAGCCCGGACATTCAAGGTAGTGAATCTGGCAACATAATGTATCCCCCAGCCGCTTACGCTGCTGATTTATCATTGACCGTCTCCAACACATTATCTTCGCTGCCATATCTTTTGAAAAAGTGTCAATTTTTGTTGGGTACATTGGCTAATTCGAATATTTTTTGCAAACTCAGAAGCATTGAGATCGCATTGCCTCCAGAGGCCCCGGCCAAGCTTGCTTGACATTACCCATGTAAATGGAATCCTTCCAAAGTAAAACGTTTAGGTATATTTCTAACTAAAAATGCAACTGACTTATATACTGTATAAGTGTAACTTTATCTTCCTTTCTCGGTAATTTACGGAAGTGGTCTACAGAATCATTCTTGTGGTTTGGCAGAGTAAGTGCTCTGGGAATGATAGTGTTGAATGAAATATTATATTTAATATAAATACTACTTATTTTACTTCCAAAAACTTTTTTTTTTCAACAAAGGCAAATTGATAGTCACTAAATTTATCTTGGCACAACAAACGCCACATCAATAGTGCTCTCTTCGTATCCAGCCCACACGTAGGAATATATTTACCTTGTCTACCTTCTTATTATAAAACCGGTTTTAAGGACTTTTTACGGAGTCTTGCCGGAGAATCGTAGACATCTGGAGACGGTCTCCACGCACAATTTTGTACACAGACATCTCTTGTGATTCTCTACTTCCCCCAATTTTATTAACATTTGATAAAGTCAGTGGCGAAACAACAGCCCCGCAGACCCTGCGGTTGCGGGGAGGCGCTGTGTAAGTGCGGGTGCCGGGGGTCTGCGGGGCTATTGTAATGCCGCTGTGCTGAGGCCGGGACCCGCAGATTTACCTGTCTGTGCAGTGGTCCAGGCTCCCCTCCTGTCCTGGCTTCTGCTGAAATGAAAATGAACCATCATAAAATGTCCGCTCCCATACAGCAGACAGTTCTCTGAAACTATCTGCTGTATGGGGGCGGACATTTTGTGATGGTCCGTTTTCATACCAGCAGAAGCCAGGGCAGGAGGGGAGCCGGGACCGCAGACAAAATCAGTGGGTCCCGGCCGCAGCACAGCGAGGGTAAGGCATGGGGGGACATGGGCGGCAGCGGGGCGGGGGGGATTAATAGTTACGCCACTGGATAAAGTGATTAATATCTTTGGGAGTTTCCCTGTCTACTATGCTCAAGTCTTAGGGCATGATTAAGAGCTGGGAGCAAGGCTGCAATTTTTGCAAATGGACAAAACCATGCTGCGCTTCAGAAGGGGCAGATGTATAACAGGGTTGCCTACTTTTGAAAAATCATTTCAGGGAGAAAAGTAAAAGCCAGGGGGCGGGCCTTGCGTCGCCAGGGGGCGGGCCTTGTGTCGCCAGGGGGCGGGCCTTGCATCGCCAGGGGGTGATGCAATATTTTGATAAGCATGCAAAAAAAAATGGGTTTGTGCACAGTAGTACTGCCCATTACCCCATGTAATGCCCATTGCATCACATTGTGTCCAATACAGTAATGCCCATTGGAGCACATTACATTCCACACAGTAAGGCCCACTGCACAATATACCCCATAGAGTAATGCCCACCAGTCCCTGCTGGTGGGGGAATGTGGGTGGGGATGCATACAACTGCCATACAAGAAGTGTGGGCAGGGTCTGTCTTCAATTTTTTTTAAAAAGTCACTAGATGTGGCAGTGACAGTAGGAAGCAGGTTTACAGTTTACTGCAGCCTGACTGGGTACAGGAGAGCGATAGGCCCACAGATATGGTAAAGCCTGTGGGGGAGAGAGAATATCATCATGCTTTACCACCTCGGTCCCACCGCTGCTCACTGTTAAGCTAGAATATATATCCCTATGCATTTGCTTAGTTTGTCCGCTGAGGCACTGACTGAGGTAGGTGTAGGGGAGGAGGGGGGGCTTTGCATTAAAATATCGGGGGAGAGATCAGGGCACAGATACTTACCGAATGACGACTAGAGGACCCGTAAGCTTTCTCCCGCAGCCGACGCTTTCAACTGCATGCCATCGCTCCTCTGTCCTCTCTCACTGCCGCGTCTCTTCCGGGATGGGTACTGCGCATGCGCAAGATAACGGCGATGACGCCGCCAATGTGATCACGCTACATCATCTTGTCATTTCGTTGGCGGCGCCATTGTGGTTATCTCGCACATGCGCAGTAGCCATTGCAGCAGGGGGAAGCGCTGCTCCGGGAGAAAGGGGGCTCTTCCCGGGAGTCCGTGAGATTACCCACAATTCCGGGAGTCTCACGGACATTCCGGGAGAGTCGGCAACGCTGATGTATAAGGTGCAGAGTGAGTTCAACTGGGGTGAAGTGTGTTCAAACTATAATCTTAATTGCAGCATAAAAACTCCCTCAAATCTAATTCTCTCTGCACATGTTACATCTGTCCCTCCTGCAGTGAAGCGGTATCACGACTCATCACTCTGGGTCGACAGTCATAATTTCAAACACTATTGGTCGACAGTCAAAAGGTCGACAGGGTCCAAAGGTCGACAATGAAAAGGTCAACAGGGTGCAAAGGTCGACAGTCTAAAAGTTCAACAAGGTTAAAAGGTCAACAGACAAAAGGTTGACATGGTCAAAATGTTGACGTGGAAATGGTCAACTTGAAAAAGGTTGACATGCATTTTTAGACAAAATATCGATCCGGCATGTGCCGACAGGCAGTATTTCATACCCTACCATCCACTACGGCATGGAGGGAGAATATAACAGTGCGCCAAGCGCAGCAAGACACCAAGCCCGAACATGGCGAGCATATTGAACCATGTGAGGGGATGCGGCACACTTTGACAGTGTTCATGTCGACCTATGTTGACATAGACACAAAAACACGAAAATCTCATGTCGACCAATCTGCTGTGTTTGAAAAATGACAGTTATGAGTTGTTTGGCTGGGGCGTTATCACATTTCACTTTAACTCTTCACCAGGCTTAATACATCTGCCCTTTAGTTGCAGTTTTGCAAAATTTCACTCCTACAAATCGCTGCATCCCGCCGCTACAACAGCCCATAACCGCCCCCTGCCAGCACCAAAACTGCAATCTCTTAACATCGCAGTATCAGGGCATGTGTATAAATGCCCCGGCCTGCACAAATGTGCAGAAGTGCGGAAATTAGTGAAGTTTCAGACTTCTGGCGCCCTCTCTGAATCGGACCCATTGTTGCTTAGTACGCTAAGCTTGATTGATGTGCTCTAGATAAATAAAATCCTGGAAATTGGGTCCGTAACACCTGTGAGTAGTATATGTTGAACTGTATTGTGAGTTGCCATAGAAACTGAATCCTGTCCAATGTCAGGATCTTCACCCCGAAGTATCACACGTGTAGCACCATGACACTTGAACACAGTAGCAATATAGTCCCGCCAGTGGCGTAGCTTGGTTTGGGGCGCGCCCCCCGCCGTTAATGGGGGGGCGCCTCCCCCCTCTCCCTGCCGGCCTCCCCCCCCAGGCCGCCGGTGCCCGCCCCCCCCCCCCCCCCATCGCCGCAGGCTTACGTGTCTGCGCTTCCCGGCTCCCCTCCTGGCTTCAATTAATAATTCTATGCAGACGGACCACGATAAAATGGCCGCCCCCATACCGCAGACAGTTTCAGAGAACTAGACATTTTTTCCCTCAGCACACTGGGTAATATTAGTAACCAATCTTCATGATAATAGAATTCAGAGATATTGGTTACATATACCTGTGCAGGTGTATGCTATGCCCCCAAGCCGCGTCAAGGCTTCTCTGTATGAGCGGGATGTATTAAAATACATCGCCGCCCTTCGCCGCGATGCTGCCGCATATGTTCTAACATATGCGGCTGGCATCGCGGTGCGGTGACGGAGGCCCCCCGCAATACCTGTACTCTGGTGTGCGGGGGGTCTCCGTTATCTCCCTGCCGCCACACTCTCCCCTCAAGCGGGGGACAGCTAAGCATGCTGTCCCTGGCGCCTCCTCCTCCCCCCTGCAGCCGGAAGGATGTCCGGCTGCTTCACTAGGGGGAGGAGGGGTTTACCTTCCGGGGTCCAGGAGGACCCTTCAGGAAGGTAAGCCAGAGGAGTGGGTCGGCGAGTTTGCGTGGGTCGGCGAGCCGGCGGGTTTGCGTCGTCGGGCTGCAAAAAGAAGCCCATAGGCTTCTATAGGGTATCGCCACCCAAAGGTGGTTTTACCGCATTTTCCATTTGATACATCTCGCCCTTTATCTGCTATAGTTACGCACCTGAGTCCCGCACAGTTCTGTCTGCAGCCATCTTTATATAGAACCAAATACCTCAGAAAAGGACACTATGGAGATCCATTACCAACACATTTGGCGGGATGTATTAACATATATCGCCGCCCCTCGCCCCCCCCCCCCCGCTGCGATGCCAGCGCATATGTACTAACGGAGGCCCCCTGCGATACCTGTAATGTGGATTGTGGGGGTCTCCGTCACCTTCTGGGCTCTGCAGCGGTCCCCGGCGTCTCCTCCTCCCCCCTGCAGCCAGAAGGACATCCCCGACTGTGACATGCTGCTGGGGAGGAAGAGCAGCACGGAGGACAGGGGAGGGGAGTGCGGACGGTGGGCAACGGGTGGCAACAGAAGCCCAGAGGCTTCTATAAGGTGGTTATGGCCGTTCCCATGAAACCGCTGGGAGTTCTCAACCGCTAATGAGGTCATGGCGTGGCCGATGGGGACGGGCAGCTGCCCTCCCATTTCCTTCTGAACGTGCTCGCATATGTAAGGGTGATTCAGACCACCCTTACTGTACATATGCGTGCACGTTCCACATAAATCGATGGTCAGTGACCATCCTGCACCCCGCAAATGGATGTTTATGCAAAACATCCATTCGCAGCCAATGCAAAGGAACGCGCCTTCAAATGGTGGGCCGCCGTACCCCCATTTGCAAGGCGGGGTTAGGTTGACTCGCAAGGATGCGAATACGCATCTAAATAAATTAACCGGAATAACCACCTGTGACTTTTTAAAGGGGTACTCATTTACAAGACCTGGTTTTGCATCATCTATTTACATCCTGTCCCATTAGTATATTAAATTAGAAGTGCCGTTGAGTTACTAGTTATTATATAACCTCTGTACTTTTAATCAGCTCCTGTAAGAACTCGGTAACGAACGCCTTTATTTGTTGTTCCATATTTTTTAGGTCAATAGCCAAACACGACGCCAATCACTGGAATCCATCAGCAAGGAGCTGCTTTATACAGAGAATCCCCACTACGGGGATGAATAAAAAGTTATAATTTTCCCACAATGCATAATCTTAATTAATCTGCTCTCAGCTTTAGTTAATCAGCTATGTCATTAACTTCCAGCTCAATATGTATATGATCATTCCAGGAGATATAGATTATAGTACGCAGAGTAATAACTACCGGCTGTAATGAAGATAATGGTCCGTGTTTATCCTTCTATATTATCATCTTTTTTTTTTTTGTTAAAGAAATCTCAAGATGCATTTTTTAATGATATAATGCAACATGAACTAGAATATGTAATGTAAATGTAGAGGAACAAACAAGTGAAGATTAAAAATAAGAAGAAAGAGGAAAAGCAAGATGAGGAAAAAGAGGAAGAAGAAGAGGAGGAGGAGGAGGAAGAAAAATAATAAGAAGAGGAGGAAGAGGAAGAAGAGGAGAAAAAAAAAGAAGAAACAGAGGAAGAAAAAAGAGAAGAAGAAAAGAGGAAGAATAAGGAGAAAAAGAGGAGAAAGTATAAGAAGAAGAATGAGAAGAAGAAGTGGTGGGAGAAGAAGAAGAAAAGGAAGAATAAGAAGACAAAGAGGGAGAAGAAGAAGTAGAAAAAAAAATAATAATAATAAGAGGATGAAGAGGAAGTCAAGAACTGGAGGAAGAGGAGGAAGAATAAACAGAGGAAGAAGAAGGAGGAGATGAAGAACAGGAAGAAGAAGGAGATGATGAGGAGGAGAAGGCAGAAGAAGAGGAGGAAGAGGAAGAAGAGGAGAAAAAAGAAGAAACAGAGGAAGAAAAAATAAAGAAGAAAAGAGGAAGAATAATCATAAGAAAAAGAGGAGGAAGAATAAGAAGTATGAGAAGAAGAAGTGGTGGGAGAAGAAGAAGAAAAGGAAGAATAAGAAAACAAAGAGGAAGAAGAAGAAGTGGAAGAAAAATATAAGAAGAAGAGGATGAAGAGGAAGTCAAGAACTGGTGGAAGAGGAGGAGGAAGAATAAACAGAGGAAGAAGAGGAAGGAGAGGAAGAACAGAAATAAGAAGGAGATGATGAGGAGGAGAAGGCGGAAGAAGAGGTGGAGGAATAAAAAGAAGATGAAGAGGAGGAAGAGGAAGAAGAAGTAGTAGTAGTAGTAGAGTAGTAGTAGTAGTGTAGTAGTAATATTAGAGTAGTAGTAGTAGTTATAGTATTACAGTAAATGGAAGAAGACATGTTATGATTTGGATATGGCAGGTCGTAATTATATAAAAAAAAGTATATTTACTTCAAATTGAGCAATGTGCCATTATCCATTTAGATTTAAATATCTCATGGGCACAAATGTTGGGTTTACTGTAATGTCTTAGCTACAAGGTTCCATTTAAAGCAGGCATGTCTAACATTGGCCCTCCAGATGTTGTGAAACTACACATCCCAGCATGCTTTGCAATAGTTTTATCATTCTCTAATAGTAAAACTGTGGCAAAGCATGCTGGGATGTGTAGTTTCACAACATCTGGAGGGCCAACATTGGACATGCCTGATTTAAAGTATAGGGATCACTGTTCCCTATAGTTTTCATGCCTTTGCCCTATGTCTTGTACCACTTGGTCCATCCAAGCTGTTTGTGTCTATTCATTGTGGACCTTACATAAAGCGCACATTACAGAGAGACACTGGGGCTGATGTATTAAGCCTGGTGAAGAGATAAACTGAAGATAAAGTAGAAGGTGATAACATACAGATGAAGCTCCTCCCATTGCGCCGACCGCCATCTGCCGAATGGGGCAATGCACGCGCACGCTTGTGAGACACTTGCGCTTCTGCGGTCGCCTGATCGCCTGATCGACCATTTGCCAAAAACCTGCTGATGACGCGTCGGTGGCAATGCAGAGAGCGGCTCCATCTGTACCAACCAATCAGCTATGTTTGAAAAATGACAGTTAGGAGTTGATTAGCTGGTGCGTTATCACCTTCCACTTTGCCTCAACTTTATCTCTTCACCAGGCTTAATACATCTGCCCCAATGATAGCAATGGGTGAAATAAGTCCATTAAATAGAGGGAGGCAATGGAGTCATCTGACGCCGGGCTCCTGCTCCCAAGGGGGCACCTCTTCTCACAGTTACTTTATTTTAACATAATATACATAACATACATACATACACATATGCATACATACAGTAAATTTCAATTAAATTAATAAATAAGGTGGTGTGTGTGTGTCTGTGGGAGGGGGGGGGGGGGGGGTGTCACCAATATTTATCTTGCCTCCGGGCAACTGGGACGAACTTACGCCACTGAAATAGAGTTTACTAATTATATACCTGTGGCAGACACTCTTTTTTTATGTATTTTTATGTATTAAAAACAATTAGGGTTTAGAACTACCAAACAGTGAAAATAATGAAGTGAATCGGTTACCCATAGCAACCAACTTTCAGCTAGCATTTTTCATGTACGTTCTATAAAATGATAGGGATAATCTGTTTTTGTTGCTACAGGCAACTTCCCCACTGGCTCATTTCTCTGCGGTTTCCCTGCTTGATACATCAGGAGGAGATGTTTTAAGTCTCGTATAAGGCAACCAATCAGCCGTTAGCTGTCATTTCAAAGCCAAACATCATACATAGAGCCCAGACCTCACAATGGGATGTGACCCTCTGTCCACATCAATGCAGCTTCCATTGAAAGGAACCAGGCAGGGGACGGGGAAAGACAAAGATATCCCTAATCCGTATAATCTACTCCCTCAATCACCCTAATGTTCCCCTTGTTCTGTTGTACGTACATTTATTTTATTTTATTTCTTTAATGCTTCCATTTGGTCTGCACCCGTTGAGTTGCAGCGTGTTACCGCTGAGGCCTCATTCACACCTATCTGATTTTCCTGCGTCCTTCGCACAAAGCCTAGATGTGTATTACAGATAGGGGAGATAAGACACAAAGTAGCCGTCCCGTTACATGTACAATGTTAATGCTGTCTCTTTCTTAAGGCCCCCACACACTAGAGCGATTTTCTGGCCGATTGTCCGATTTTTGACTGATCGTCCGATATATCGGCCGATTTTTACCGATAATTGACAATAATGCATGTGACACAATACTATACATGGTGCTGGTAAAAGCAGGATGCAGGAAATGTATTAAAGATGCAGGTTTTTTTTTTTTTTTTCATCTCTGCAGGGTATACACTAAGGGCCTGATTCAGGACCGCTCGCTATGCAGCGTTCATTTGCTGCTTAACGGGCAGCTGAATGCCACCCCAGTAAATGCGCGCCACCAGCGCCGCTCACATCCCCTTGGTAAAATGCGAGGGGATGTGTCCGAAAACTCATCCCCTCGCATAGAAATCCTTCGATGGGTCGCCAAACATCGAATGTTTTCTCTCCCTAAAACTGACTTTTATTTCTGCCGCTATCCACCGAAGACAGGGCTGGCGCCGACGTCATGTGAAGTCAGACGCCCAACCGGAGCAGGGAACACCGCACCTGTGTTCCCAAGGGTACACCCAGCGTTTCATAGAGACACCCATACAATACTGGACAATCCCCATCCAGCCGCCCCCATTTCTCCCCTACCCGTGCGAACTCCTCAGCGAATTGCAATACTCGCCAAAGGCATTCGCACATGCGCAGACGAACCCACCATCGGAACGGGGAGGAATGTGGCCCTCACCAATCCAAGTAGAATCACCCACTAAGTGTGAATGAGCCCTATTGTCCGAAAGACTGTCTGTTTACATAACAAGGCAGAACAATTGTTTATTTTTGGACAAAGCATTAAGGACCGTGCTGGGACCCCATTATGGGAGCTGTCCTGCAGTAAGACAGGGTTTGAATATTGCACTGCTTGCTGATTGGCTGCAAGGGACGGATCAGCAACAGATGAAGCCGAGCAGCAGTTGGCTCAGAGCATGATTTATTTGGGCTTTGTACGCTTATTGTAAACAAAGAGGATGAACATATGATTACGGTCCTGCTTCCCCGCTGATTAGGAGTCCAGCATATTAACATATGTCTATACTATAGCTTCGGCTAAACCTATATAGTACACACTGGCAACTAGGGAGGCAAATACAAAACTATACGCACTACGCAGGATAACACTGGCTGCAGGAAGACACACTGTACATTTTTAGGGGGATATATATATATATACATATATATATATATATATATATATAAATATATATCAATCTCTGGTATCCGGCACTCCGTGTTGCTGATGAATGATTATTAGGGTGCCTTCCTCTGGTGTAGGATGACTCCTGCCCAATATTATATAGAAACGGGGCGGCACTCCAATAAATACAATAAACCAAAAAACTTTTTAGTTTTTAATGGTGCAGGTGATGGCTGCAGGAAGACACACTGTACATTTTTAGGGGGATATATATACATATATATATATATATATATATATATATATATATATATATATATATATATATAGTGGGAAAAAGATAGATATGAGAAGATAATGATGATGTAAAATTTTGTTAAATAAGGACCAATTTAGATCCAAATCCAGACTTTAAAAAAAGGGGAGTATTACAGATCATGTGTCCTTTTTACCAAAACGAAGGTGGAAATGTAATAGGATGAGAGAATCAGAAAGTGAGAAATATAGTAAGAAATCTCCAGTTTTATTAAAGCGGCAATCATTTACACTACAAAATCAGACAGGTATTGCAGTGTAAATGATTGCCGCTTTAATAAAACTGGAGACTTCTCACCAAATCTCTCACTTTCTGAATCTCTCATCCTATTACATTTCACCCATAAGTTTTACTTACGCAGTAAAAGACACATAGCAGGTGACACATCGCGGATAGAAATGTACAGGGAATAAAAGTTTTTTTGAGCTTACCTGTCCACATCCAAGGTGATATACAGATAGATCGAATCGCCAACCACCAGCCGCCGCCGGAAGGGGTTGCGTGTGAACGAGACGCTCGCTCGCCGTTCTGGCGGAGCCCTCCGCCGCCCTCTGCAGCTTCCTCGATCCCTGC